>NC_143567.1:73490000-73797500 GCF_054136105.1 Typopeltis vanoorti | reverse complement strand
TTCAGTATCAAAGTAGATACCCAACAGGGTGCACCACGAGAAGGTGAGGATTGGACATTAGGTCAGAAGCCCTGGTCGGTTCTCCGCATTCCTTGAAAGGCTATGTGGAGGTTTCCTCTCAGTTATACAGCTTTGACCCTTAAGCACCCCAGAATTTGTTTATTATTGTTTAATTATTTAATCTAGAATATGTATTAGTACTGAAAGGATCTGTATTAAAATGTCATTCAATTTATTTTATTTATTCCTATGTTAATGTTGTAAGAAGCTATGTATATATATTATAAGAATTTGTATTTATCATAATGTATTTATTAAATGTATTTTATGTGAACTACGGATTATTACCCAATTTGTTAATTCTGAAAGAGAATCTAAATATGTGGAATTCTGCTGATATGATTTTATGTAATTCTTCTGATTGAATTTGATTGGCTAGTAAAGGAGAAACGGAGTTGTTTTTAGTTAGTGCGTGCTTAGAACGTGAACAGCTATGATATGGAGACAAGCCAGTAGATGTAAGCTGAACTGACTAGAACCGGATTTTGGTGGGAAGAATAAACGCAGTTGATTGGAAAACGAAAGTAATCTGGGGAGAAAGCTTAGGAACAGCGAAGAGACCAGTTGTGTGTAAAGAAAGGCAAGTTGAGATATGTGGAAAAATCGACAAGGAAGGGACCGGGAATAAATAGGCATTAAAAACTACCTCTATGGAATTCTGATATTACAATAGATTCCTAATGATTAGAGGAAGAATACTGTAGAGCTGAAGTCAATACATAGTGGAAAATAAGGAATTAGTACATGACGTAAATCCAATGTGTCAAGACTTATGTAGCTCTGTGATTAACATTTCAGTTAACACGATAATTAGTTAACAGGAATTTTGAAAATGTGCCTAAGAAAATTCAATGTGCTGAAGTTGTAACCCGGTAAGATTTATCCTTTTTACATCCGGTGTGAAGCAAATGAAAGTTAGTTCTGCCTAATTTATCTTAACCCTAGCTGTGGTATTTAACTATAAATAGTCGAAGAAATAAAGCACTAAAATGTTCCCCCCTTGAATTGTTAACTGCCTTGTAATTCAATTACGTGTTTATAGACTAGAAGTGAATTAGAGAAGCCAACTATAAGAATATTTATTGTGAATTCTGGAACTTTGAACTGTGAGAACTATTTCTTACAAGTCGACAGAATATATTCTGTCGACTTATAGAGAATTCCATCTTTATAGAGAACTCAGAGTTGAATATTTGATACCTAACGCATTGTATCTATTCTGAGCACCAGAACTAAATCGATGTGTAGATGATATGAATTGTCTCATAGAATAGAGACAAGTTGTAGAAATACTTATCTCTAAAGTGTGATAGAAATACTTATCTCTTGAATAATAAGATCTAAGACTTTTGGCTTTAATCTTAAAACCTAACTGAAATGCTACCTGTATCTCAGAGATATTTTGGATTTGTTCAATTGCATTATCTTGTTTAGAAAGTTATACTTGGATGTACATGTTATATAACCCTGCATTAAATGTTTTGTTTTATTGAATTCAATTTAATGTTTGCCTGATTTTCTTTCATTGCACCGCTCATAAAAATTTATCGGACCCTGCGGAAGCCTTAAAAGATATTAATAACCTCGGCCTGTAGAAAAGTGAGATTGCAAACGTTAGTTGATGATTGATTCCTCTACAATATATAAACTAATCTGAATATAAGGTGGCACAGGATAATATAAATTTCTTTATGTTCAGATCAGTATCAATCAACATCTGACAAATAAAAACGGAATTTAAAGAAATGAAGATAAGTTCAACTAACCAACATAAATGAATCAGTCAGAAAGATAGGACAACACAACAAATGCACCTGAACTACTATACATATATTTGGTCAACTAAGTTTCTTGGAGGAAACAGGGGTTAAGAAGGTAGTGGAGAGGATCTAGAGGCAAGTGATAGGGCTATGGAATGTTCCCTATGAGTACAGATTGAAATCTGTGGGTTACAAAATATGTATGATATGTGGAAAGAGGAACTGAAACACGAGCATTAAACATTTAATTCTTATAGGTCAGCCCAAGAAGTTATGTAAAAGTATGGTTAGCAAGGGTGAGAAGACTAGATTTTTTTGTTTGTTTGTATGGAGAATGGCTGGAATGGAATTGGGTGAAATAGGTTGACATAGGTGGTCATAGTGCTTTGTCAATGAATGAGTTTAAGAAGATGTATGGTAAGCACTACGTGAATAATGGTTAGTGTGCGTGTGCTTGTGCAATTGGTCATCAAACTCTGTGGTCATACAAGAATAATAATATAAAGGCAGGATGAATACTAATGCCTATTTTTGAATGAAACCAGAAATATTTAGTGACTCTTTATAGTCACTTGAAATCAAATAAATAACAGTCAGTTAAGGTTAGACTAGGCTTGATATAGAATGACTATCCAACCAAACTTGGAAATTTTATGCACAGCAGCATGTGGCCTAACATTATCAAGAAGTAAGGTAATGTCTAATAAATTCAGGTTTGTCTTCTTTTTCTCTGAATAATTTTTTTTTCTAGAAAAGTACCCACAGTACTTATCCTTGTTGATAATCTCACCTGGATTTAAAAGAGTGTCAAAATAATGCCTTTACTACCTCAAAAGATAGTCGCTAACAGCTTCATACCTGACTTGGAAAGCCTTAATTTTTTAAGGTAGGTAAGAAAATCTCAGTTTTTTGATGAAGAATGAAATCAAAAAAATTTAAATACTTGAACATTTAGACTTATAACATCCGAGCTTTAAAGAAAAGTGTTCTTTAATAACCACATGTCCCCAGTGACCTCAGTCATCTACCTTTCTCTGCTTTTCATCAGTTATAGTTATGTGATGGCCTGCCTGTTTTAAGCAGATGATTGGGCATACTTGAGAAGTATAGTCTCTAGATTTATTTGCTAAATCATCTTCTAATATTTCTCATATCAACAGTTTCTGCCATATACATAAAGCAGTTTTTAATGAATTCCAGAGGCTGTCTTCTCCTGATTTGTCTATGAACTCCATGATGATATATCATAGCATGTAGTTATCATCAAGACTGGTCATTGTTGAAAACTTAAAAATAAATGAATAAATATATTTGTTGTATAGAAAATAAAATTAAGAATATCAACTAATGTCTTTCTTATTCCTGAAAAGAATACAGAACTCTTTTAGCTCTGACGTTTGGAAATCAATAGGCAGCTGGTCTTCATCCTTAGCTATCAATGATAGCCAAGACCACTGTTGTTTGGAAATAGCAATTATACAGTCAATATTTCTTTGAGATGCACTGCTTTGTATAATGTTCCATTTATAAATATAAATGTAATTTTAATAGTTATCTCTTGGCATCTCATCATACGCCTTTTCCAGATCTCCAATACAGACCCCTGCTATATTACCATGATTCCTTCAACTATTAGCAGAAATATACATCTAATAAATTTCTAGTTCTGCAACCCATATCTGGCATAAACGCAGTTTAGGCTTCCCAAGTATTCATCCTCTTCCATAAATTTTCTTGGTCTCTTATTGAGTATGTTTATATAAATCTTACCTGGAACACCCAGGAAGGAAATTCCTCTGTAATTCCACTTTTATTTCTATTCTGTAGAAGAATGCGATGAGAGTTCTACACCAATCATTCTGAATAATTTCAGGCTTCTGAATTATGTGGTAGCCACTGTAAAATGTTTACATCTTCATATTTGAGTATTTCAGTAAGCATTGACTGTTCAATGGTTTCAGTGAATGAGGCGGAATGCACTGCTTGTAAATGGATGAACTACGTAAGTTGGTTCTCATGCTGTTCTATATTCTTCTTTGTAGTAATGTCATAGTATTACCATATAGCCATAGTATTCAACACAAAATACGAGGCTAATCTTCTTGAATGGCAGTCAGTCTCAAGTAGAGTAATGTGGGCAAATATGAGAATGGGGAACTGGACAATGAGACTTATTTGTGCCTATGGTCCCACAGAAGGCTCTACTAAGGTAGAAGTGGAGGAATTTTTTGATGCTTTAGAAAAAGCAACTGACACAATGAAAAAGGAAAAGTTGGTCCTTGTTGGGGATCTAAATAGCAGAGTAGGAAATGATTGGGAGACATACAAAAATATTTTGGGAAAATTTGGAGAAAAGAGCAAAGCTAATAATAATGGCAAATATCTGTTGGATTTCTGCTCAGGACATGGACTGGTTATTACTAACACCATGTTCCAACATAAAAATGTGCACAAATTCACATGGAGAGAAGAGGCTAGGAATAAGAAAAGTCTCATTGACTATGTTATTGTTGATAGTGATGTTTTCTCCCTGGTGCAGGATACCAGAGTGTACAGAGGATTTGAAATTGGAAGTGATCACTATTTAGTCTTGAGCAGGATAAAATGGAATTTCATATTGAAAAGAATAACATGTAAGAAAGTTTTAAAGCGAATAAAAGTTGAGCAGCTCTCAGATGTAAACTGTAGACTAAAATACAGAAATATTATTGAAAAGAAAATGAAAGAGTTTGAGAACAGGAATCAAACCTTGGAGATTCAGTGGCAAACTCTGAAGGAAACATTGATTGATTCTGCCAGAGAGGCATGTGGTGAGGTTGTGTGCAAAGATAAAAAAATCAGAACTCCCTGGTGGACACAGGAAGTTAAAGAGGCAGTGAAGGAAAAGAAGAAAGCATATCAAAAGTTCCTGGCAAATAAGTCAGCTTTTACTCTTACAGAATACAGAGACAAATGTAAGAAAGCTAAACAGTGTGTAAAACTAGCTAAACAAAAGTCATGGGAGGACTTTGGCAAGAATATAGAAAATAAATATCAAGAAGGTGGCAAAATATTCTGGAGGTTGTTGAAGAAGCTTAGGAATGGAGGAAAGAGTGCTGTAAAAGGAATTAGAGATGATAAAGGTGAAATGAAAACAGGAGAAAAAGATATCCTTGAAGTATGGAGTAATTACTTTGAAAAACTGCTAAATGAAACAAGCAGTGATGACAGTACAGTGATAAAAAACACTGACCAGGCATGCAGTCAGGAATACATATCCATACTTGAAGTAGAAAAAGCCATCAAAGGCTTGAAATGTGGAAAGGCAGCAGGAGTAGATGATATTCGACCAGAAATGCTGAAGTATGGTGGTATAAGAGTCTTACAGTGGCTGCACTGCATAGTTCAGAAAGCCTGGACAGAGGGACGAATTCCTGATGATTGGAGTAGAGCTCTCATAGTACCCATATATAAAAAGGGAAATAAAACTGCATGTGAGAATTACAGAGGTATTTCCCTACTGAGTGTTCCTGGCAAGATCTATGCAAGTATACTTGAGAAACGGTTGAGAAGAATTGTGGAAGAAAAGCTTGGTGAAGAACAAGCTGGATTCAGGCCAAATAGAGGCTGTCAGGATCAGATCTTCACTTTACGACAAATAGTCGAGAAAGCATGGGAATATAACAAAGATCTGTATTTAAGTTTTGTTGATTTGGAAAAGGCATATGACATGGTGCCAAGAGAGAAGCTATTCAATACGCTGCAGTTATATGGTGTCAATGGGGCATTATATCAAGCAATACTTAGTCTGTATTTGAGTTGTGAGTCAGCAGTTAGAATTGAAGGAAGTACAGGAAGATGGTTTAATGTTAAATCTGGTGTGAGACAAGGATGTACATTATCCCCTCTGTTATTCATTATCTATATGGATCACATTATGAAGGAATGTGGTATTAAACCTGATATCAAAATTGGAGATGTTAATGTCAGCTCTTTGCTTTATGCGGATGATGTTATACTTCTAAATAAATCCGCTACAAGTCTGCAAGATTCTCTGACTAAATTGAATAGCTGTTGTAATAGATATGGTATGAAGGTCAGCAATAAAAAGACAAAGACAATGAAAATAGGCAGAATCATTGAAAATGTCAACTGTGTTGTGAATGGAGAACCTGTGGAACAAGTAAAACATTTTAGCTACTTAGGCACAATTTTTACTGAAGATGGTAAACTAAATATAGAAATAGACAACAGAATCAGCAAAGCTGGTATCGTGGGAAGTCAATTGAATAAATTCATATGGAATAAGAAAGAAATTAGTCGGAACACTAAATTAGCTGTATACAAGACTGTGTTCAAACCAATTTTAACTTATGGATCTGAGAGCTGGGTCAGAAGTAAAACACTTGACCAAAGACTAGAGACCGCAGATATGAGAGTCCTGAGAAAGATTAGAGGCGTGAACAGATGGCATCAATGGCAATATCATATTAAAAATGAGGATATTAGGAAAGAACTTGACATTGTCAGCATCCCGGAATGCGTTAGCAGAGCTAATCTCAGATGGTATGGTCACTTAAATAGAATGGGAGAGGAAAGATTAGCAAAACAAGTGTTCTCTGCCAGGTTGGCAGGAAAACGACCCAGAGGAAGACCAAGATATAGGTGGATTGATACGGTACAAAGTGCCTTAGACGATAGAAATATAAGATCTGATAATGTTGGAGTCTTGACAAGTAACAGACTGATTTGGAGGAAAATTGTAGATAGGAAGTTAGTAATGATGTAATTTTTTCATGTAGTACTGTCATATCCTGTACACCCCTTGAGGGTACATGGCAGAATTTGATGATGATGATGATGATGTTATATGAATATTTAGAAACTTTTGTGTCAGTGGACTGCTTTCTGCCGGAAAGTTATTATATTTGTAATATACCAATCATACAATTCTTTCTTTCAGATTATCCAATTTCTGTATTTCGTATTTGGTTGCTGTTATGCATACAAGAAAGGTCATAATGGATGAATGCTTTACACGAGGATTTATATATTAATTTATTATACAAATCCTTACATTTCTTTTAAAGGTGCTTCTACCTCAGCAATTGACTTGTAGTTACCTTCTCCACTGCAGATGGTCATCCCAGGAGCGTTCTTGCAACATTCTGACTTGCATTATCTCCAGAGTGCCTTCTCTCCATGTAAGTTGAGGCTGTCCTTTCATCCACCTTCCTTTTCAGCCCCCCCCCCCCCTCAAACCTGATGTTTTCTCTATTTGGCCTCATGGCCCAGGCACATTAGACTTCTTTCTATGTCACCTGAATAGTGTCTACATCCAAGAATCCAGTTTATGATGGAAAAGGAAAATAACAATAGTTTATCCTTCCTAGACACCTTAGTGACATGCATTCCAAATGGTAAACCTATCCTTTGCTGTATACAGAAAACCCACTCACACAGGCAGATACATTCACAAACTTTCCCACCACCACCTCTCCCAACAATAGGCATCATTAAAATTATAACCAATAGAGCATACAATCTTTGTTCTAGTGGAACCTCTCTTTCAACAGAACTCAACCATATGCATGACACATTCCTATTCAATGGCTACAGTGCTTACAGAATTAAAAAATAATCAATTCACCCACCACACACACACACAATCCTCAGCCTTCGGAAGGATTTAAGAAATGCCATTACCATCCCCTACATCTGGAATACATCAGAAAAAATAGCCAGGTCTTTAAAAATGTACAACCTCTACACAGCTTTTAAGCCCCATTGGAAACTTACTACCCTTGTCCATTCTACCAAAGATCAGTTCCTTCCTCTCTCAGTGTCTGGAGTATATAAAGTACCCTGTTCCTGCAAGTTGGCTTACTTCAGACAGACAGGTAGATCAGCCAACGTCCACTTAGATGAACACAAAACTTACATCTGTCATCATGACTATGACTATGGTCGATCTGGTCTTGCGGAACCATGTATTGGATACCACTCACAGGATCTTCTGGGAGAAAACCACCATCGTGTTTTATCTTGTCATTTAGACAAGAAAGACTATTTATGGAATCTTCAGCGGACACTCAGAAATCAACCAAATGTAAAACATGTGAAAAAAACTTCCCAAAAGTTGGGAAACATTAATCATCAGAGGTCCCAATTTACATCCTAGGCCACTAGATAGGACTTTAACATCATCATCATCATAGCCATGTGTTTCACTGAGTATTGTGTTGCCTTTGTATGTGCGTTATGTATTATTCGTACTCCCTGAAGATGTCTCAGTGACTGATAAAATATTGGAAGCATTAAAATTAATTTTTAATCCTTTCTTAGTGCCCAATACTCCATTAAACTTCCAACATGAGGTATTAACCTCACCAAGGCTGATCTACAGGTCGATGTTCTTATGCACCTGATGGTCCTCCATGCCCAAACTGATCTATCATATCCTAATGAGTGATTAATCTCAGAACAAACTCAATTCCAACATACTTCCTTACATTTTCATGCAATTTTTTTGCTTTCCTTTTAGTAACGTGATACTTTTCCCAAAATAATACCACCTAATATAATACCTCTTATAAAATTATTATAAATCAAGTCATCCAAAGCAGTATGCCTTGTTGCATCTGCAAAATTTAATAAGCTATTTCAATACAAGTGAAAACATCACATTCAAATCAGGAAATGACATAATCGACTGTACATTACAAACTATAAATATAAACCAAGCCATAACGTAATAATGTTTTATATATTTTAAAATGTAAGATCTTAATGACACTTACTCATAATTGGATACATCAATAACACTTTTCTGGTAGCTATATCTTCTGGAAACTTTGCATATACTACATGGGCTTCATGGGTATCCTCATCACTGTGTATCAAAATTTTCCCAATACGTATTGAACGACAGCAGTCTCGTAGACCTTGCTCCATTGCTTCTCCTACAAGAATCCTAAAATCAATATCATTATACTATAAAATAAAAATAAAAGGATTGAATATACAGGTAATTCTCATTATATGTGCTTTTGTTATCCACATTTTTGATTAAACTCATGGTTTCATTTTGGTACATAAGGACCATTACTGTTTCCTATCCAATGTCAAGGAGGCCTCTATGTATGCACTTTTTTTCCCTGCCTCCATCTACTGTGCTCAGTGGTTCATTGCCCATTTAGTGTCCTTTCAGTCTTACTGGTTTATGCAGTGTTGTCTTACTCTGTAAGTATGAAGATCTGAAAAAAGATGAAAGCAACTGACATCTTTTGCTGCAAGTTGTGAGTGGTTCGACCACTATAAGATTTGCTATTCCACAATCTCAACACGATGGGCAAGGCTGCAGATCACGTTGCCAATGAAAAATTTCATGATCTCTTCAAAGCAAAGTTAGCAGGAGATTACACACCAAAGCAGGTGTTTAACCTAGATGACATTTTAGTGTTTTGGAAGCATGTGCCCAGTCATACCTATATATCCATTGAAGAGAAGACCATAACTAGGTTTAAAGCTGCCAAAGACCACTGCACATTACTTTTGGGAGGCAATGCTTCAGAACTACAAAATAAGACCTCTCATGGTGTATCACTCAGAAAACTTGTGATCACTAAAGAAATATGAAAAGGAAATACTGCCTGTTGTTTTGAGAGTGAATAAGAAGGGCTGGATTACATTACAGATTTTCAGTGAATGTTTTCTGGGACAGTTGCCGATGTACTCTTGAAAATGAAGAACTATTTTAATAGTAATTTGTTTTATATGTACTGAATATTTTATTTTACTACCCTTGTGTCTTAATAGGTATGAAAAATAAGTGCAGTTTCGATTAAATTAATCCTGAAAGATTGGAATCTCATTTGTTTGGGAACACAACCTCTATTATCCCATGTGTAAGTCTCCTGTTTTACTTGTTTTCAATATACATGGCAATTTCTTGAGAACACAACTCCTGCATAGAATGAGAGTTACCTGTATTCAGAACTTAGTATTTATTTTGATGTTGCTTATTTTCATTCCAGATTCATGTAGAATCAAAATATTTGACACTTTACTTATTTTATTATTAATTTCCTTATTTCATTATCCCACATATTTTTAAAGTAGCGAATTGAAGAAACTAACTTGATTAGAAAACTAAAAAAAAAAAAAAAAACATTTAAGTCACTTAAAATTTGTTGAATTCTGGCAGATTCTACTGGGATATGCGGCCTCTTTAAAAGAGTTCCTCCAATGCAATGGGACAACAAGATACTGATGAAAGAGAGAGTGCTTCCTTTCATCAGATTTCCTCACTAATGTCTGAGCACACAGGGCTCTGTAAACTTTCACTCACACTCTTTCTCCTATTCACAAATGACTATCTCTCACTAACCTCAAATCCTATCTGCAATTTTGCTGATGTCAGTGCACTCGATTTTTCTTTTTAATTTGACAAATATCCTGAGCTACAAGATTTTCTATAATCAATATCTTAAACACTGATTTGCAATATTTCAGTGGAATGAGAATAATTTGTCCACACTGAAATGCAGTCCTTGTTTTACACAACAAAAATTGCACAAGACCCTCCCCCCCCTCAAATATGATAACACCAAAATTTCCAAGAATAATCAAATCTCTCCTCTTGGGCTGACTTACATCATGGCCTTTCCCAATAACCATTTTCTCATAGACTCACTTCAGTCACTAAAGGTATTTCGTGGACACTTCCATTGAACTGGCTGCCTGTAATTCTCCCACTTTCCCTTAAGCTTATAAGCACACAAGCAACTGGTCAACATCCATTCACTGTCAAATTTCTCACCTCTTCTTTCTTTCTTTTGTCTACCTCTGTTTTTTGTAAAAGGGTTGATGAAGGATAAAAGCCAGACAACCAGGAGGAGATCTCCATATAACCTCTAAGAATGCGGAGAATTGACTGGGGCTTCTGATCTAATGTCCACTCCTCCACATTCCTTAGTCGTCACATTATGCACACCTATACCAATTATCCTGAATACTGAAAATGCTGTGACAATTTGGGACTTAGCTGACCAAACTGTATTCTGCACTGATTTAAATTAGAAAAAAATATGATGGTACAACAATGAGATGTCATACTAGCTGGGACACTAAAAACTCAGACTTCCACGGAGTCTGGAACAAACTCCATGGTAGCATAACATAAGAAGTATCAATGGAAAAGAAGTCAAACTACAAGAACTAGAGAAGTATCACAGGACATAACTAGTGCTACTGAGAAAAAGAAGCCTAAAACAGATGAGATCCTACTAAATAAAAAAAAAATATAGGATGTTAGTTGGCCAACAGTGATCAGAGAAAGGAAAGAGTAGCAACAATATTCAACACTCAACAGTCTTCATCAAGAGGTGAACTTCTTGCATGGCAGGCAATTTCAAGCAGAGTTATGTGCATAAATTTCAAAATGGAGAAGCAAATAATGAAACTTGTTTGTATCTATGGAATCACAGAAGAAGTGGAGGAATTTTTCTGGTCATAATGAGAAGGCAGCTGATAACAAATAAATAAAAATAAAAAAAACCTTATCCTTAGAGATCTAAACAGCATTGTAGGAAATGAATCCCAGACACAGAAAAATTTTGGGGAAAATTTTCAACTAAAGGGCATAATAACTCTGCTTAATAATAATAATAATAATAATAATAATAATATCAGATATCTTGGGGGGGGGGAATATCTTGTAAACAGTAACATAGCAAGACTTCTTTTTTTTTTTTTTTCTTGTGCCTTCTCTTCTGAAAATCTTATGTTGAAACATGGTGTGCCTGCTTGATTTCTGTTTAGGATATAGAACAGTCATAACTAACACACCATGTTTCAACATAAGATTTTCAGAAGAGAAGGCACAAGAAAAAAATAAAAAAAGAAGTCTTGCTATGTTACTGTTTACAAGATATTTCCCCCCCCCAAGATATCTGATATTATTATTATTATTATTATTATTATTATTAAGAGAGACCACCAGGGAGTCAGAGACTCATCGAGGGAGGCCACATACTACACACACCGGCTATCATACTTATTCTTGAATTCATTCACACTGCTTGCACTCACAACATCCAAATATTACAAGATATTTGTTTGCAAGTATATAAGATACAAAAGTTTACAAAAGGCAGGGATCCAAAAATACAACTTAAATCTACTAAAAAATTTTTACTTACCCAAGGTATTGGGATACTTTACATAAATATTGTTATAGATAATGTTTTAAGAAACTAAATGTTATGATGAAAAAGAAAGTAATACATTCTTTAATTCTCACTATACATTTCACATAATTATACAGAATTATGCTCGACTTTAATGTGGGTTTAAAATGTATAATAATAATAATAATGTATTATTATTATTATTGTTACGTGACACTTCGAAGGAGTCCAAAGACTCATCGAGGGAGGGCACCTACTGCGCAGTTCTCCATCTCCACCACACTAGTATTTTCACAGACAATCGCAAACATCCATGTCCATGGCAGGATTCGAACCTGCAGCCGTTTGGCTTGAGAGCAGATATGCTAACCAATCAGTCAACCAGGCTGGCAAACAGGTATACCACAAAGCTCATCACAACTTTGTGTTTTCTTTCATTTATTGTTCATAATGAGGAATGAATTTATATAAATTATCCATAAACAATAATTTAATTTTAATAGGAAAGACAAATAATAAAATTCAGAAAAACAAGAAAATAGTTATGCACTTAATGTGGAGCTGACTTCACTCAGTAACATGATCTGGTCTTTGACATGTCTTTGCAAGATAGTTGTATTTTTTAAATAACAGTGTTAAAAAGCATTTTTGTTATTCAAAAATTTCAAGCATTTAATTACACTAAACTAATTAATGTTGAGAGCTGTGAAAATAAGCTTAGGAAAATACTATATCACAATTGTGCAACCACTTAAGGGCAGGTGATAATGTACTCTCAAACACGTTTAGTGCAAATATTCAGGACTCTGTAACTTAATTGAATCACAGCTGTAACAAATTTGGCATCAAAATCAGCAATTAAAAAAAAAACAAAATTATGATAACAGGCAGCAGTAGTACAAAAATCTTCCGCTGTGCTCTTGATGGAGAACCTACAGAAGAATCAGTAAAATAGTTCAGCTATATAAGTACAGTTTTTAGTGAAGATGGCAAACTAAATATGAAAACAGAAAAAAGAATAAGCCAAGCTAGTATGATGGGGAGTCAAATGAATGAATTTATAATGAATAAGAGAGAAATTAGCCTAAACACCTGCCAGCCTGGCTGGCCGAGTGGTTAGCGTATCCACTCTCCAGCCAAAAGGTTGTGGGTTCGAATCCTGCCGTGGGCATGGATGTTGTGATTGTCTGTGAAAGTACTAGTGGTGGTAGTCGGCAGTAGTGGCGTTGGTGTTAGATGATGAAGGTTGGTGGAGTAGTGAGATGAAGAGTTGTAGAGTAGCCCTCCCTCGATGAGTCTTTGGACTCCCTGAAGGTGTGATGTAATAATAATAATAACACCAAACTAGTAGTATACAAGACAGTATTCAAACTAGTTTTAAATTATGGATATGAGAGTTTAGTTAGAAATACAGCTCGTGATCAAAGATCAGAGACCATGAATATGAGAGTTCTGAGAAAATTTAGGGGCTTGAACAGATGACATCAATGGCAGAATTGTATTAAAAAAAAAGTAGGAAAGAACTTGATATTGTCATCATTCAAAAAAGTGATCATACCACATAAGCAGGGCTTATGTGGTATGGTTACTTCATCAGAATGGGAGAGGAAAGGTTAGCAATATAAGTTTGATGGCAAAATAGCAGGCAAAAGATACACAGGAAGACCAACATTTAGGTGGATTGAGTCAGAAGTGCCTTAGAAGACTAAAATGTTAGATATGACAATACTGGTATGCCGACAAGCAAATAGACTGTTTGGAGGAAAACTGTGGGCAGGAGAATAGCATTAATGTAAATTTACTTATGTAGTACTGCAATAGTAGCCTCTGTACCCCCTGAGGGTACATTTCAGAAAATTGCTGATGATATTGGGATGTTGACAAGTCACAGAGTAATTTGGAGGAAGATATTAGAATATTAATCATGTAAGATTAATTATGTAGTACTGTCATAGTATTTTGTTCACTTCTTGATGGTACATATCAGAAAATTGATAATGTTTTCCTTAAATACATTTTGTGTATTAGATTCTTTTCATTCTGAGGTTTCAATTTTAGAGGTCTTTTTCTTCTTCTTTGAGATACAAGCTTGAATTTTAAGCTTTATTTTTACTGATGGATTTCCATATTCAGATTTCCGTAGTTGTAGTGATTCATGTTGCAGTTTCTAGAAAAAGCTATGTAGAAACAAGAATGAAATAGTTAATTTATTAAATAAACTAAATATTTACAATCTGATATTTTGCCAGCTAAAGCTATTATTATCAAAGATACATTGAAAATATACACTTGGCAAAGACTAAAATTAAAACAACCTCCAGAGCAATGCAGTCATTTGTATGGAGGGAGACAGTGGCACTCTCTGCAGTGATTTCTGTGATTATTGCTGATGGGTGGATAGGATAGTGCACCAAAATTTATATACAATTAAACCATCACTTCTATTATGGTTCAGAGAGTTTTATAGCATATTAGTTGCTTCCAGGAATAGTCTTTGTAATTTAAACTGGGATATATATGTAGCAGCTTTGCTTTTCACCCCTGATGAAATGGTCTTCATCCAAGGCATGTTGAACAAGTCCACTTCTTGGTTGTCCATATTAAATATATTTTTTATTTAGGAACTGACCCTAAAGGGTCAGTTGTAACACTATCCAGGTATTTGCTTGCACTTGGACTCGCCAAACTTTATATATTCACTATATTCGGCATGAAACTCTTTGAGTTTCTTATTCGGCTATGAAACAATATGGGATGTAATGTCCCTTAACTTAAATATTTTTTATGTTCTTTAATTCTTATTAATGTGACCTATCCTGTCTGTCCCAAGTACTGGATCCCACTCTGACAGATGATACTGTAAACATCTCGGAAGGAGAGAGAGGATCGCGACAGTTCGTAATTAGTCTAAGATTTGTAGGCTGTTCTGATTTGTATTGTTTCAGGAATGAGTCCAGTTTATCTGCTGTACCTTAAATGTAGGGTAGACATACTGTGTGTGTGTGTGTGTGTATATATATATATATATATATATATAGTCTGACTGGGGAAGGGGGAGGTTGTCCATACCACCTTAAAAAAAGACAACAATAAAGCACTCTGTGCATATATATAGGGCAAAATCTTTGAAAAGTTGAATAGCTACCAGTTACTGATAATGATGCGAAAGGTTTCCAAAAGTCAACCAAGAAATATTGCTCTACAAATAATACAAATCTTACTTAACTGCCAAGTTTATCACGGCATAATTCCAAAAATCGATAAATGGGATAAATTCAAGTTAACTAATTATAAATAATTTTGTAAGCATGAGCAAAATATTAAAAATCAGTTATACATTTAGGGTTTAAGTAAATTTATTATTATTATAGAGTATCTCCATGGAATCTAGAAACTCACTGTGGGAAATCCACGCTAATGTTTATACACACAAAACCTATCATACCTCTGCTTAAACTCATTTACTGTCAGAGTATGTGCAACTAATAATTCTGGCAGTCCATTCCACTTGGGCACCACTCTCTCTGCAAAAAATCTAGTCCGCACACCCTTACTAACCACACTCTTACACAACTTTCATGAGTGACCTTTAGTTCTCTATTTGTCATACACATGCAAATTAGAACAAATGGGGATTAGATGTAACACTGATTATGTGAATGAGAGAGTACCTATTAGATAGATAACAAATAAAAGTGGTATATGGAGGAGCAGAATCCAGGAGACTAGTGATGTGCAATAAAGTTCTGTGTTAGAACCACTACTGTTTAAGTTGTACATAAGGATTGTACAAAAGGTCATACAGGATTTCAATTGATGGAATTTTCAATTAGGGTAAGGAAAGGACAAGGGCATCATTGGAAGCTGAGAACAAATGCCACTAAGAAGGGGTTGAGGGCTAGATTTTTCTCTCACAGGGTGGTGCATGACTGGAATGGATTGCCACTGGATGTCATGAGTGCAAGTAGTGTGAATGAATTCAAGAATAAGTATGATAGCTGGTGCATGTAGTATGTGGCCTCCCTCGATGAGTCCTTGACTTCCTAGAGGTCTCTCTTAATAATAATAATAATCTGAAAGGAAATATTCAGTTGTTTGCTGATGATGCAAAATTAGGTAGAGTAATAGTTCATCAATGTAGAGAGCATGCAGGATGATTTAAGTAGACTGTCAGTATAAGCAAAACATAATGGGTATAAGTATGATGTGGAAAAATGTAAACTTATGCATTTTGGAATAAATCAATTCTTCATCTATTTCCTGGAGTACAGCTGAAGCTAGGGATTTAGGGGTGGTGGTAAACAGAGAGTTGACATTTAGAGGGCATATGCCTAAGATAGCTCATAAGATTATTTGGCTGTTGAAGAACACACTAATAAGTAGAGATAAAGAAATTGTTATTCCTCTTTATAAGGGCTTGATACGTCCACATCGAGCATAGTAATCCAGGCCTGGTCTCCCAGGTTTCTTGGGCTTGAGGAAGTGGTGGAGAGCATTCAGATGTGAGGACCAAGATGGTGACTGGTCTGTGGAATGCATCCTACGAGGACAGAGTGAGGGTATGTTGGATTGCAGACGTTGGTTGATAAGCGAAAAAGAGTGGATACATAGAAACATTTAAGTTACTTAAAAGATTTTATAGGACTAATGCAGGCGAAATGTTTCAGCACTTGGCTAGAAGGTGCAGAACAACAGGCCATCCCTGGAAGTTGAGTAAAGGCATGGTTAGTATGGGTGAGAGGACTAGATTTTTCACTTGGTGTTATGGATGAATAGAATGGGTTGCCAGCATCATTTGTGAGCACGCTGTCTGTTAATGGGTTCAAAGAGAGATATGATATATTGTATGTATAGTTTGAGTCTCCTATGATGAGTTTTCAGGCTCCCTGGAGGTGCCCATTCAATAATAATAATAATAATATATTCAAAAATTTCCTTGCATCAATTTTATAAAACACCTTTAATATTTTAAAATACTGTATTTGCCGGCATATAAGATGCACTTTTTTCTTTGAAAATAGGTCTGAAAAACAGGGTGCGTCTTATACGCCGATACTCAGTTTTTTATTACTTTCATTTCTGGAAATTTTCTCTGTTCCGAGTTACGCGATTTCTTTCTTGCTTCCTTACAGTGTGTGAGAGCATTCCAGTTACTTAGATGATCACAGGCTGTGTTCCTGTTCGTTTAAACTTTCCAATTATTGTCGCGGTTGTTGTGAACGGTGATAAATTTCTGCTGTTAAATTTTCTCTAAATTTCTTGGCAATTATGGCTGAAAAAAAACGTCGGCATTGCTACAATATTGCAAACAAGCTACGTGTGAATGCTAAAGAACATGAAAATAACTGCAGAGAGCCATTTCGGGCCACCCCTAACTGAGAAAATGATAAAAACTTGACAGAATCAGGAAGAGGATTTAAAAAAAGCAACTCACAGTAAACATAACCTACGAAGCGGAACTACAAAATGGCCAGAACTTGATGCAGAACTGAATACTTAGAATTTAGACCACAATAAAGTGGGACTTTCAGTGTCTACAAAAATAATTATTCATCAATGAAAGCGATAGCCACTAACAGAGGGATAGCCAACTTTACTGGATCAACATTATGGTGTTCAAGATTCATGAAGAGAAACCAGCTATGTATGTGGACTAAAACAAAAATATCACATGGGTACTCTTTCCTAGTTAGATCAGGTATTTGTTGAAAGTAGACCTACTTATTACTTTATATTTGAAATACTGTAAATTCATTATAATATTCAGTGATAAAGTTTTTTTCCTAAAAAATGTGTACAAAAAAATGGGATGCGTCTTATACGCTGGTAAATACGGTATTTTATAACTTCCTATCACGTCTCCTCTTTTCCACCTATCAAATAAACTTTGTAACCCACACACTGTCAACCTAGCCTCATTGTGAGCATTCCACAGACTTGTCACCAGTCTGGTCTCTTGTCTTTGAATCCTCTCTACAACTTCCTGATCCCCAAGAAAACCAGGTGACCAAATCTATGAATAGTAGTCAAGATGCAGCCAAATCGCAAAGACAGAGCCATTATAAGGAATAATAAGTTCTCTATCTTCACCTCTTAGCATGTTTTTTAACAACCAAGTAATTCTTTGAGCTTTTTTACCAACTTTTAGAGGCTCTGAACATCAACTCTCTGTCCACCATTATCCCCAAGTTCCTGGACTCATCAATTTCCTGCAATCCAATACTACGTGGGTGGTCCGAAAAGTTCTTGGCCTAACAATGAAAAAACAAATTTATAATTTCAAAATTATTTTTATTTTTCAACATAATCTCCCTTAAGACTAATACATTTATTCCAGCGATGCTCCAGTGCCATTATCCCATCCCTGTAGTGGATCTCAGTAAGATCTGCAAAATACCCCCTCTACAGCTGCAATCACTTCTTGATTCGAAGAAAAATGCTGACCAGCGAGGAAGATTTTTAGTTTTGGGAAGAGACAGAAGTCAGAGGAAGCCAAATCTTGGGAATGGGAGGGGGGATGTTCCAACAATTCATAATGCAGATCCCTTAATTTTCCCATTGCCAAAACATCTTTGTGGGTAGGTGCATTGTCCTGATGAAAGATGATTTTTTTTCTTCTGCAATTGGGTCTTTTCTCATGAATTTTTTCATCTAGTCTGGTTAAAAGATTGGAATAATATTTCACAGTTATTCTTTTACCCTTTTCAAGATAATTAATCAACAAAATGCCTTTAGCATCCCAAAACACCGATGCCATGACCTTGTCTTCTTTGGTGCTGAACTACTGGCTTCTGTCTACTGTTTTGACCACTGTTTGGATTCTGGTGTGTACTGGTGAATCCAAGTCTCATCCATAGTAATAAATCGATGCACAAAATCAGTTTTATTCTTGTTAAAATGCTCCAAGCACTGTTCAGAGATTCTCATGTGAGTGCGTTTTTGATTTGCACGCACCCATCTTGCGCAAAGCTTTTTCATTTGCAATTCTTTGTGCAAAACGTATCCTACACATTCTTTTGACATGCCTATAGTCTCAACAATTTCACGCACTTGACTCACTGGTCATCCAATATAACTTGGCAACCCATTTCTTAATTGCTGAAAATGAAGGAGAAGATTGTCCATAAACTTTTATGAACTTCGAACGAATTTCTTTTGGCGTTAAATCTTCTTTTACAAAGAATTTTATAACCGCACGATACTCAATTTTATCCATTTCAAGGGATACAGGGGAAAAAAAAGATCTATAAAAAAACTACGTGATAGAATGACTTGCAATTTCCCATCGGTGCTTATGACAGATGTACCAACTCAGAAAAAAAAAATCTTGCTGATAGTGTTGTCATTTATGGTTGAGGATCAGAACTTTTCAGACCATCCATGTATGTCAATCTGATACATAGTATGCATCTTTTTTTGACCCAAAGTGTACAACCTTACATTTTGCAACATCAAACTGACTATCATTATCCTTTGCCCACAATGTCAATTTATTTAAATCATCCCGCAGGATATCTATATACAATAATTTATTGAACTATATTTATTATACTATACTATAATATACAGTGGTATCTCGCTAATCCGAACCTATTTAGTCTGAATCCCCCAGTAATCTGAACTGCGGTTTGAAAGAAAAAAAGTTTTATTTATTACGTATTATTATTTTGTGTACTATTATTTTTATTTAATAATTATTATTTTAGCTATTATTATTTATTTTATTATTATTATTACAGTACAGTATAACTGTGGTGATACACAAAAAGAGGAAATTCAAAATTTGCATAATTTGGTTAAAAATATAAATCCAGATGTTGAAATTTCACAAACAGATGTTACGAAATGGATTACAGGTAGAACCGAAAGTGAATTCGAAAACAAATCAGATGTTGAAATTATAAATATGATGCTACAGAATGAATTAGAAGACGATGATGACGATAAAGAACTCGAAGAAAAAAAAGTAAAACATGAAGACGCAGTTGACAGTTTTAATATGTGTATAGAATGGGCTAAGTGGAATGATATGCCATTCCATGAAATTTTATTGCTAATGCAGCTTCCAGAAGAAGCATTCGAAAAAAGTTTAGCTTCCAAGAAGCAAAAGAAAATCAGTGACTTTTTACAAAGAAATAATAATAAAAAAAAACTTTTTTTTTGTGTGTTATTTTATGAAACGTTTTTTTGTGTTGTGTACAAGAAAGTGATATTTTTTATGCAAATTAAGTTATATACTGAACTACGCAATTTTATTAAATCAGAATCCTCAACAATACATACAAACTAAATTTTTTTACTAAAATAAACTTGTGTACTGTATTATTTTTTAAGTTTTACATTACAGTACAGTAGCTTTTTTCTATCAGTTACGTCATTTAATTACAGAATTAAATTGATGTACCAAGAGAATCTGATTATTTTTGTCTTAAACGCTAGTTATTGTTGTCTCTTGGGGGAAAATTCGCTAATACAAACTTTTCGCTAATCCGAAACAAGCATGTTTTTTATTAGTTCAGATTAGCGAGATACCACTGTATTATAAAATATACTATAATTTATTGAACTAGTTTAACAAACACCTTGATAAACTCAAAAGTTTAAATGTATTACTTATTAAAAGATATAAGTTAATTAAAAACTCTGATATAAAAATTCACAAATAAATGTATAATAAATAAGTTCATGTAAATTTATATTTTATATATTGACACAAATTAAAATTAAAAAAAAAAAAAACTACTTACCACTCCTAACAATACTAACACCACAGTTACCTTTCTCATATTTAAGTCCTTCGTACTTTCCCCCTAGTGGAAAAAAAGAAAACATTAAAATTTTTTTAGAAAAAAATTAAACTACATAAATGGAAATAAAATTGTATACTGGTAAGACTAGTAAGATTATAATACTAGCATTTTTATTAGACATTATTATGACATTTTCAAATGTATGAGATTCCATAAATTTCTATTCAATGTTTTTGACTATATAATTCCTTTAACATCAACCAGTTGGCAGGAAGACAATTAAAAAAGTTAATGAAAGAATAAAAACCCTTTTGCTTCAAATTTTCCTAAATATTTCCATGATCTTTAGTGGCATTCCCTATTCTGCTGGTTTCCACCAGCTTCCTCTCACCCTTCTGATGTAAGTTATAATTTCTAATGATTCAAAGAATCTCTACTTCTTTATAATTAGCAGGTATAAGTGGATCAGAAGTGCAAATAAGTTGCACTGCCCAATTCTACTATTTTGAAATTCATCCCCTTTTATCTGAAACTTGTTCATATCGGTGTCAATTTTCAAGCTTAGCACTAAATATCTACTAGAATCACTATTTTCCAGTATTAAACCACTCACAAAGAAGTCAAAAAGAAATTATATTTTAATGTGACTAGTTTTGCAAAAAATTTCATGAAATAGCACGAATAAATTAAAAACCTACAAGCAAAATACCAGTTAACATTCTACTGAAGATTCGCTATTATACTGATTTGTGGGTATACTGCTGGTAGACACAAGTGTGTCGTGATGGATTAAGGAGGCCCAGATTTGATGTAAAATCATTCCTTGCTTTTTGTTACACCGTAGAAGATACTTCATCGTTTCAGCTGATTCTTTGAATGCTCTTGGGTAAAAGCAGTAATCAATGTGGAGCATTTTTGGTTTGTCACCATTCTACTAAATGCTTTGTATCTATTGAGTGCTGCAAGCCCTGATTTGTGCTTTCTTTCATTCTCAACATCCTTGATGTGTTCCAATTGGCATATCTCCCCAGATCTGCCAGTTTGTCCTATGTAGTGTAGCCCACAACTGCAAGTGAAAAACCAGGTGTCTACAAGACACCTGGTTTTTTAAGTGGTGGTTTAAGAGATTTCAGATGATTGGACATTTTGTTGATTGGGAAGAAAGTGGCACTCAGAAATCAACCGAATTTAAATAAATATGGTTGCATAAAACTTCCCAAAACTTGGGAAACATTAATTATCAGCGATCCCACGTTACATCCTAGGCCACCTACAAATGCTCATAGAGGGCGCACCACCTAGATAGGACTTTAGAGTCATTCACATGTTTCACTTAGTATTGTATTGTATTTGAGTGTGTTGTTAAAAAGTTATTTGTAATCCATGAAGATGTCTCAGTGACTGAGATGAAATACTGGAAGCATTAAAATTAGTTTTAATCCTTTCCCAGTGCTGAAAATATTCCAACCTCCAATATGATGTCCTCACAGCACTTAAGCCTTAACACACAGAATATAAAGGAACAATGATTCTCTCTTATATACAATCAATCACAGATAAAATAGCAAGATTGCTTCTCAAAAAAAAAATCTAGGGAGGAGGGGGAGGTATAGGTCTTATAGGGTATGGTGATGGCATTTCTGAAGTCCTTCTGAAGAGATGGCCAGGGGATGGGGGAAGGAATTGATTATTTTTTTTAATTCTGTAATCGCTGTAGCCATTGGAAAGGAAGGTGTTGTGTATGTGATTGAGTTCATTGAAAGGGAGGTTCCAGTGGAATAGAGCTTGTGGGCTCTGAATATACAGTTTATCAAAAACCCACAAGCCTAATTCCTCCTAAGACCTATAGTAGATGCCACTAATGCACCTTGCTACAAACCGTCAAAGCAGCTGGCTAACTATCTGACCCCTCACTGGTCTTACCACATCCAATGTAAAAAACTCTACCTACTTTAAAACCTTAATTGAAAATCTAACTTGAAATAATACAGACATATTGGTAAGGTTTGACATCACCTCATTGTTTATCAATATTCCTCTAAATGATACCTTAACACTCAAAAAACGTTTTTCCTTCTGATTTCTTACAGCTCTTTTCCTTTGCCATCAATTCTGGTTATTTTTCTTGGAAGAACAAAATCTACAAACAGATAGAGATAACTGCTATGGGTTCCCCCACCTCTTATCAATTTTTACATGGAAAATTTTGTATTTGAGTGTGTTGTTACAAAAGGTATTTGTAATCCCTGAAGATGTCTCAGTGACTGAGACAAAATATTGGAAGCATTAAAATTAGTTTTAATCCTTTCCCGGTGCTGAAAATATTCCATTAAACCTCCAACATGAAGTTCCTTTATATTTTTGACTTATTTGTTCTGTTTATTTTGGAGGGTGAGATAGAATTTTGACTAATGTTCTGTTGTAGCCATTTTTCTAAAACAAGAGAATTAAGATACTGTAACTCTTTGTTTCTTTTATCTATATTCATGGAAATATTTACTTCTCTCCTTTCCTAGTCCTTATGACTTAAATAAATCATCTTATCATCTTCTTCTTCTTCAGCTTATGCCACTTAAGTAAGATCGCTGTTTTTAATGAGTCTCCTCCACATCCTCCTGTCTTGGGCTATAACCACATCTAAGTTCTTCAGCCTCAGGTCCTCCTCCACCAGCTCCCCCCATCTCTTCTTTGGCTGCCTGCACTTCCTCCTCCCCTGCACATCCATCTGCATGGCCTTTCTTCCCACATACTTGTCCTCCCTCCTCATCACATGACGAAACCATCTAGAACCTTGCCTCCTGTATCTTTGCTCCTAAGTTCGTAACTTTCACCGTTTCCCCTTACAGTCATTTCTCAGACGATCCTTTCTGGTCACACCATACATCCACCTAAGAATTCTCTGCAACCTCCATCCTGCTGATGTTATTTTTCCACAGTTTCCACAGCATACGTCATAGCTGGTCTCACCACTGTCCTGCAGATTTTTCCCTTTAGATTGACCTGCACCCTCTTATCACACAGCACTCCAGCCATCTCTC
This sequence comes from Typopeltis vanoorti, assembly GCF_054136105.1. NCBI lineage: Eukaryota > Metazoa > Arthropoda > Arachnida > Uropygi > Thelyphonidae > Typopeltis > Typopeltis vanoorti. Next base: position 73,773,723 of record NC_143567.1, on the reverse strand, counting down.
TCTCTCCAGTTCCTCCATCCAGCTTGTATCCTGCATCCAATTTCCTTCTCAGCCTCTCCATCCTCTTTCACTGTTGAACCTAAGAATCTAAAGTCACTAACCTTCCTGATGACATTTCCTTCCAGCTCCAGATCTACCACTTGGCTACCATCCCTTTGCAACACATGTACTCTGTCTTACTTCTGTTCAGCCTCATACCTCTCTCTTCCAGTACTCTCTCCTCCATCTTTCCAATTTACCTGCCATTTCTACTCTTGATTCTGCACATAGCACGATGTCATCTGCATACAATATTGTCCAAGGTGTGTCTTCTCTCACCTCTTCCAATCACCACCTCCATCACAGTATTAAACAGGAACAGGCTTAATGCTGACCCTTGATACAAACCAACTGTCACTTGAAAGCTTTCTGTCTTTCCCAAGCAGGTTCGAACTCTTGCCTTCACATTTCTGTACATCTCCTGCACCAACCTGACATATTTCTCCTGTACCTTCTTCTCCCTCAGACACCTCCAGATCAATAAACACCAGATGTAGCTCCTTTTGTTTCTCTTGAAACTTTTCCATAAATTATAAGATGAATTGTTATTATCGATGATTACAATACATGGCAATATTTTACTAAATTATAAGATGATTTATTCATCTTATAATTTAGAAAAATCTTGCCATGTACTGTAATCATCTGGTAATAACAATTATCAATATTTTTGTACTTTGTCTACTGGTTCCACCTTCTTTTTCCTGATGGTATATTAAATTCTATTACTGTTTGATATAATAGATGCTTCAAAAGGATAATATTATATCTGTTATACACAGATATCAAAATTTATAGACATTCAACATTTTGCATCTAAGTACATCAACAACCACAAATGAATTAAAGATAACTGATTGTTTATTTTTTTTACGGTATATATTAGAACACAGAAACTAAGTAAATAATTAATTTATTAACTTATTGCTGATATTTCTGTTAAGTCTGTCCACACGTTTAAAGATAACTGATTTAATATAAATCTGGGATGCTAATTCGGACCTTTATATTGAATATGACAGTATTATTTATTATCAGAAAAATAATAAAAAGATTAATAAATTATATTTATTTAAATAAATCTAAGTACATTAACAACCATACATGAATTAAGGAAAACTGCTTTAATGTAAATCTGGGATGCTAATTTGGACCTTTATGTTGAATACTACAGTATTATTTATTATCAGAAAAATAATAAAAAGATTAATAAATTATATTTATTTAAATAAACTAGTTTCATCAGTATTTCATTAATATTCTTAGGATAATCAAAATACCATGTATGCTAGCAATGCTTTACACCATACAAAACATATTTAATATTCAAGCAACGTTTCAATCACAACAATAGATAAATGTGGTCTAGCCAAATTGATGTAATAAGATAGTGATATAAATCCTGTTAATTTGTATCACTTCATTATGATTTATATGAGAAATGGTCATCATAATTTATGCAGATTCCTTCAGCATGTGTATTTTGTCATATGCTGTTTAGTATATGACATATAAGTTTTTTGTATGCTACAAAGATATCAAGATTGCATTGGTGAATCTGGGACTTTGTGAATAAAATAGACTCTACAACAGTTATCTGAACTTTGTTGCATAAGCTTAGTTCATATATTATGATATAATAAAGAACTTGTGGCCTGAGGAATTAAATCTTTTGATTTAGTTTACAGTTTCTATAGCTCTGAAAGCCAACTTTAATTATAATAATAAATTCAATTAAGAATTTCACTGTGGTCACTAAAACATTTATTTTCAAATATTTTATTATTTGAAGTCAAAAGTTATAGATTTTTAACAATTTCTACTTATAATAAAATTAATCAGTTGTAAAATAGTTTTACCTGTGGGTGTTGTAATAGTACATCGAGTATAAGGAAGTTGGTTCAGACCCTCCTCAACAACAAGACGGATCTGAAAAAGCAGGTGAAAGCATTACTTATTACTGTATTCCATATTTTCATAATATATACCCTAAAATGCTGTATGCATTTTTGGAAATTATGGAGACAACTACTGTGTTTGAATAAAAACTTTAGTTTAATATTACTCAAATTTTACAATTCGACGTTTCGACCTTTATGTCAAGGCCATCTTCTGGAGCGTACAAATATACACAAGAAACAAGCTATACTACAATCATACTGGTTCGTTAAAGACACTGACTAACCCCTACCACAATTGTTGGCCTGACCTCTGGTGAAAAAAAAAATTAAAAAATAAAAAATAAAAAAATAATTATACATCACCGCTAGAGTCCTATTATTTGTGTTGTGTACTATATACATATATTAACATCATTCCAGCCAGTTGGAGTGGAATGGTTTCTAATACTAGCGGATTGGCTAGAGTCCTGACTTATGTTGAATCTTTCATATTAGGTTGGCTGAATGTGTGCCATCCAGATCCTTGGAATTTTCATACCATCTTTATTGTTGATATTTGGGTGGTTTATCAGGATTTCGCAGGATTCTTTAAATTTTCTTTCGTACATGTTTTTGTGTGGTGTAAGGAGCAGGTGCTTTTCCAGTTGATTTGGTGTAAGGTGTTAAGTGCATGGTCTGAGAGGCCTGCTTCACCATAATGGTTATATTTAATGTGTCTAATGTGTTCTTTCTTGCGTATAGGGATTGTCCGTCCTGTTTCACCAATGTACGGTAAGTTACAGGTGCAGCGGATGCAATAGACTCCAGGATGTGCTAATGGAAGGAGAGGATCCTTAGAGGAGCTGAATATGGTTTTAAGTTTAGTGGGTGGTTTAAAGGTGGCATTGAGGTTATAATGTTGTAGGATTCTGTTGATTTTTTCTGATAACCCTTTAATGTATGGGATGGCTATGGTTTTACTGTAATCTAGATTCGTTTTTGTTGTGGTTTTATAGAGGATTTTATTGACAGTATTTTTGTTATAGCCATTGTTTATGAATGTGTCACTAATGATTTTTAGTTCTTGTTTCAGGGCTTGCTGGTTAGAGCAAATAGTTGTGGCTCTGTTTTTGAGGGTGTTTATGACTCCATATTTTTGTGCTGGGTGGTGGTATGAATTCGCATGTATGTATTGGCCCGTGTGTGTCGGTTTTCGGTAGACCGTGAAGGATAGACTGCCTGAAGGAAGACATGTAACTAGTGTGTCTAGGAACGGGAGCGAATTTTGATTTTCGATTTCGATGGTAAATTGTACGCGTTCGTGTTGTTTGTTTAGGTAGCTGAGGAATGTGTTTAGCGTTTGTCGCCCGTGCGGCCAGATCGCGAACACGTCGTCAACGTATCTGAGCCAGATTGTCGGTCGAAGCCTGGCGGAATCAAGAGCCCTTTGCTCAAAGGTTTCCATGTAGAAGTTCGCGATTGGGGGGGGGATAATGGTAAGCCCATGGCTGTACCTTCCTTTTGTAGGTAGAATTTGTTTAGCCACACGAAGTAACCGAACTTTAGTACATGAGCAAAGAGGGCCATAATGTCGGGCGGAAATTTGTTCTGTAGTAGGAGAATTGTGTCATTGATGGGGACATTAGTGAAAAGGGCAGAAACGTCAAAACTGACTAATAAGTCGTCTTTGTCGAGTGTTATGTTTTTGATTTTGTTTATAAAGTGTTGTGTGTTTTTTATGTAGGAGGGGGAATGACCTACCAACTCCTTGAGTGTTGCCACTAATTTCTTGGCTAGGTGGTAATTGGGACTGTCTATTCCTTCCACTATTGGTCGAAGGGGCACATTTTGTTTGTGTATTTTCGGAACCCCATATATTCTGGGGGGGCGGGCGTAGTGGGGTTTGAGTTTTTTAACTGTGTCTGGTGGCCAAGAAGTGACGGACTTTAGTAATTTTTCTGTTTTGTCCTTTATCCTTTTTGTTGGGTTATAATTTACCATTTTATATGTGTTGTTATCGGCTACTAGTTGGTTCATTTGTAGTATGTATGTTGACCTGTCAAGGACAACAGTGGCACTGCCTTTATCATAAGCATACCCTGGAAAAGAATAAAGAAAAACTCAAGAAAAAATTCCACAGGTTGAAACAACGGCAAAATATGGCGGCCAATCAGAGGACTTCCTCCCCGAGAAACAACAATGAACAACAAACAAGGGAGACAAGAAGCGACCAACCACCGACAAGCAAGAACCATGTAATTAACATATCAAGCCACATCCTGAACAACGGCGAACTCACGCTGCTGAATAAAGGACTGAACTACGCAATAGCACCTAAAAATCAGATCCCTACCTAACAACATAGCAGACAAAATACGACTAGAAACCAGTAATGTCCTAAATACCAAGAAAACCATACAGAACAACCTGACTAAAACAGAATTAGCAGCAATTAAATCATTAAAAGCCAAACAAAACATAATAATAACGAAAGCTGATAAAGGCAATGCCACTGTTGTCCTTGACAGGTCAACATACATACTACAAATGAACCAACTAGTAGCCGATAACAACACATATAAAATGGTAAATTATAACCCAACAAAAAGGATAAAGGACAAAACAGAAAAACTACTAAAGTCCGTCACTTCTTGGCCACCAGACACAGTTAAAAAACTCAAACCCCACTACGCCCGCCCCCCCAGAATATATGGGGTTCCGAAAATACACAAACAAAATGTGCCCCTTCGACCAATAGAGGAAGGAATAGACAGTCCCAATTACCACCTAGCCAAGAAATTAGTGGCAACACTCAAGGAGTTGGTAGGTCATTCCCCCTCCTACATAAAAAACACACAACACTTTATAAACAAAATCAAAAACATAACACTCGACAAAGACGACTTATTAGTCAGTTTTGACGTTTCTGCCCTTTTCACTAATGTCCCCATCAATGACACAATTCTCCTACTACAGAACAAATTTCCGCCCGACATTACGGCCCTCTTTGCTCATGTACTAAAGTCCGGTTACTTCGTGTGGCAAAACAAATTCTACCTACTAAAGGAAGGTACAGCCATGGGCTCACCATTATCCCCCCCAATCGCGAACTTCTACATGGAAACCTTTGAGCAAAGGGCTCTTGATTCTGCCAGGCTTCGACCGACAATCTGGCTCAGATACGTTGACGACGTGTTCGCGATCTGGCCGCACGGGCGACAAACGCTAAACACATTCCTCAGCTACCTAAACAAACAACACGAACGCATACAATTTACCATCGAAATCGAAAACCAAAATTCGCTCCCATTCCTAGACACACTAGTTACAAGTCTTCCTTCAGGCAGTATCCTTCACGGTCTACCGAAAACCGACACACATGGGCCAATACATACATGCGAATTCATACCACCACCCAGCACAAAAATATGGAGTCATAAACACCCTCAAAAACAGAGCCACAACTATTTGCTCTAACCAGCAAGCCCTGAAACAAGAACTAAAAATCATTAGTGACACATTCAACAACAATGGCTATAACAAAAATACTGTCAATAAAATACTCTATAAAACCACAACAAAAATGAATCTAGATTACAGTAAAACCATAGCCATCCCATACATTAAAGGGTTATCAGAAAAAATCAACAGAATCCTACAACATTATAACCTCAATGCCACCTTTAAACCACCCACTAAACTTAAAACCATATTCAGCTCCTCTAAGGATCCTCTCCTCCCATTAGCATATCCTGGAGTCTATTGCATCCGCTGCACCTGTAACTTACCGTACATTGGTGAAACAGGACGGACAATCCCTATATGCAAGAAAGAACACATTAGACACATTAAATATAACCATTATGGTGAAGCAGGCCTCTCAGATCATGCACTTAACACCTTACACCAAATCAACTGGAAAAGCACCTGCTCCTTACACCGCACAAAAACATGGTACGAAAGAAAATTTAAAGAATCCTGCGAAATCCTGATAAACCACCCAAATATCAACAATAAAGATGGTATGAAAATTCCAAGGATCTGGATGGCACACATTCAGCCAACCTAATATGAAAGATTCAACATAAGTCAGGACTCTAGCCAATCTGCTAGTATTAGAAACCATTCCACTCCAACTGGCTGGAATGATGTTAATATATGTATATAGTACACAACACAAATAATAGGACTCTAGCGGTGATGTATAATTATTTATTTATTTTTATTTTTATTTTTTTTTTTCACCAGAGGTCAGGCCAACAATTGTGGTAGGGGTTAGTCAGTGTCTTTAACGAACCCGTATGACTGTAGTATAGCTTGTTTCTTGTGTATATTTGTACGCTCCAGAAGATGACCTTGACATAAAGGTCAAAACGTCGAATTGTAAAATTTTAGTAATATTAAACTAAAGTTTTTATTCAAACACGGTAGTTGTCTCCATAATTTCCAAAAATGCATTCGGATCACCGTGCAAGCCTAAAAGAAAGGATTAAAATGCTGTAGTTTCTTTATAATAATAATAATTATTATTATAATATTTTTTGTTTTATTGAAGCATGAATATGGCAAAAAAAAAAAGAATTTAACATATATTTAGCATTCTGCATGACAACTAAATACAAAAAATACATCATTATTTGTTGCCATCTATTTTAAAATAATTTCTTACAATTATCATTGTTATTATTTAATCTTCCCTCATAGTTAAACATACCAATTACTATTTTTTTTTTTTTTTTAAACTACAGAGTGAAGCTGATTTCAGTGATCAACTGCTCTATAAGCCATGAGCAACCCAAGATCCACAGGCAATGGTGACTCATGAGCTCTATCTAAGCAAACAGCAAAGAGAGAGATTCCATTTATTGCAATGAATTCTATGGCTATCTGAAATGGAATAAAAAGCCCTAAAATCATTTTCTTCTAAAAAGATTATATAAAGAAAGATGTAAAGCACACATTCACAATCCTAACCTCAACAAAATTGACTGCCTTAAACTTTCTTTGTTTAGGGAGTTGTAAATGGAGTTATCCTACTCCAGATGATAACACATATACTGAATGTTTGAAATTTAAGTTTGTTCTTTTTATGTTTTCAACTGCATTTTTCAACCTAGCCAAAAATTCTGCAAATATATAATTTAATGCAGCATCACCTGTATTTAATTTTATTCTTAACTCTGGACTTAGTACCTATATTATGTATAAGAGCTCAAAATCTTGTTTGTAACAGAACATATGTATGGGAATGATACTGCTCCTCTATATTGTTGTTTTCTATGTCTAGGACTCTTTTAGAATGTTCTCAACTATTATATATTTTTTTAATTGTAACTATAGTTTGGAAGAATAAGACAGGTGTTTCAGTTCTTGGCTTTTTTTCCTCTGCACCGTTGTAAATGCTGTGTCCTGCCTCACAGAGTTTTTTTTTTATGACAGATGGTAGTTAGACATTGCAAGAAGGTGCTGAAGCTACAGGAATTGGGTTTCTATAAGACCAAAGAGATAAGGTTATTTTACTTAGGGACCTCCAGGAGAGTGTCTAATAAAAAGCAATGTTCTGTTGTTTTTCAAATTAACAGTAAGAAACTTTACTTCTCCCCAGTAAACAAGATTTCAAGTCTTGGTAAAGATCACTGCGTGTCCTCACTCCACTGGAGAATGGTAACGATATCAGTGTTTAAAACATCAGTTATGGAAATTCTTGAAATTTGGATCATTTGGAAAATTTGCCAACTTTTCATGCAGAACTATCATAGTATCCTGACATTAGGAATTAATGATGAGGATGATAAAAGTTGTCAAACGAAGAAAATAAATAGAATGTACAGTCATCGGCCAACTACTGGACAGAATTTGAAGTAAGTGAGAGAAGATCATTAATGTATAAGAGGAAGAGTGTGGGCAAATGTACAGAGTCCTGAGGTACTATGTGATTGGTACAGAAATCTAAAGAGAGGAAACCATCCATCATGACACACAGTGAATGACAAAAGAAGAAACTGCTGACACACTTGCAAAAAGTGGAAAGCAGAACATGAGACAGTATTTTTGCAAGGCTATTATGTCTGATCTAATGAAATATCAAGAGAAATCAAGAGTCAATTAGTTAGCAGAACTCCAGATGGTGAAGAAATTGGCTGATAATTATTTATTTTCAAGGGAACTATGGTGAGTGCAATGATAAATGGGATGATGCCTGATCTTATCTGATTTCATCTACCATCACCCTGTCAGGTAGATGTCCAATGAGTATTATGACAATTTGTACAGAAGATATAGGGGTATAGGGAGAAAGGATGATGGCCAGTTTGGAGTGTAAATTATGACCACAGCTGAGGTGGAAGATACCATCTGAACAAGGAAACGTTGACATTCAAGTAAATATTCTTTTGATGTTATTCTGGAAAAAGATTGGAAGAGGCATACAGAGAGCTGGTGGGAGGCAATTTGCCTTAGTTCCCTATACAAGAGTTGGAGGAGAATGATGCTAGGAAGGCAGTCTTATCTTTGGGTAATGTTGGATGATATTTAAGTAGGAGGCAAATTTTCTGCATTTGAGCATTTGAATTAACGTATGGGTAGTGGTTGGGAGTTTGGAATAAAATGAGGAATACCTCCATTCCAGCAAGATTACTTCAATTATATGGTCAAAGCAAATGTTCAAATCGACAGAGCAGAAACAATCATCAGACCACATAACGGAGGAGTAGAAATTACAAAGGTCATCCTATTTGTCACCATTCTGGTGTCAGAGGACACAAACCTCAAAATGGATGAATAATGAACATTTCATAAAAAAAGGAAATGTAAACAAGTTGAGAGTCTGAGTTATCAAGCAGAGGAATGACACCTAATACTTGAAAGGACAAGTGATTAAAAAAAAAAAAGTCCAGGTGTTTGAAAGGCAGTAAGGATTATCAGGTATTCTGGTGAGTAAATAGTTTAATGAAACTGGAGAAAGGAAGTCAGTTTGTTCAGGGACCTCAGTCCCTTATAATGACAACTTCACTGTTTGGTTATTCAGATGATAATAAATGAAGCTTCAGAGATAGAAGAGTTATTAGAATTTGGAAAGCAATTCAAAGAATAAAAGTGCATAAACAAGGAATCTGAGCCTAAATAAATCATAATGACAGGAATTCAAGGTTTGACATTTTCTGACATGGAAAGTCAGATTTGACACACACACAAACTTATCATCAAATTCCTGACATTTACCCTGAAGGAGCGTACAGGATATGATAGTATTACATGAAAAATTTACTTCATTACTAACTTCCTACCTACAATTTTCTGCCAAATCAATCTGTTACCTGTCAAAGCTAACATTGTCAGATCTTATATTTATATATCTATAAGGCATTTTTTACTGCTTTTCCCTGCCAACCTGGCAGAGAACACTTGTTGGCTAATCTTTCCTCGCCCATTCTGTTTAAGTGACCATACCACCTGAGATTAGCTCTGCTAATGCATTCCTGGATGCTGACAATGTCAAGTTATTTCCTAATATCCTCGTTTTTAATACGATATTGCCACTGACACCATCTGTTCACGCCCCTAATCTTTCTCAGGACTCTCATATCTGCGGTCTCTAGTCTTTGGTCGAGTGTTTTACTTCTGACCCAGCTCTCAGATCCATAAGTTAAAATTGGTTTGAACACTGTCTTGTATACAGTTAATTTAGTGTCTTGACTAATTTCTCTATTATTCCATATAAATTTATTCAGTTGACTTCCTACCAAACCAATTTTGTTGATTCTATTCTCATATTTAACTTACCATCTTCACTAAAAATCATGCTTAAGTAGCTGAAATGTTTTACTTGTTCTATAGGTTCTCCATTCACAATGCAGCTAATATTTTCAGTGCTTCTGCATATTTTCATTATCTTTGTCTTGTTATTGCTGACCTTCATATCATATCTAGCACAATAGTTATTCAATTTAGTCAGGGAATCTTGTAGACTTGTAGCGGATTTATTTAGAAGTATAACATCATCCACATAAAGCAAGGAGCTGACATTAACATCTCCAATTTTGATATCAGGTTTAATACCACTTTCCTTTATAATGTGATCCATATAGATAATGAATAACAGATTTAACATCAAACCATCTCCCTGTACTTCCTTCAATTCTAACTGCTCACTTACAACTCAGATAAAGACTAAGTATTGCTTGATATAATACACCATACAATTGTAATGTTTTTAATATCTTCTCTCTTGGCATCTTGTCATATGTGCCTTTTCCAGATCTACAAAACTTAAATACAGATCTTTGTTATATTCCCATGATTTCTCAACAATTTGTCGTAAAGTAAAAATCTGATCCTGACAGCCTCTATTTGGCCTGAATCCAGCTTGTTTCTCACCAAGCTTCTCTTCCACAATCCCTCTCAACTGTTTTTCAAGAATACTAGCATAAATCTTACCAGGAACACTCAGCAGAGAAATACCTCTGTAATTCTCACAATCAGTTTTATTTCCCTTTTTATATATGGGTACTATGAGAGCTATCATCTGGAATTTGTTCTTCTGTCCAGGCCCTCTTGAACTATGCAGTGTAGCCACTGTAAAACTTTTATACCTCCATACTTGAGCATTTCTGGTCTAATATCATCTACATCAGCTGCCTTTCCACATTTCAGACTTTTGATGGCTTTTTCTACTTCAAGCATGGATATGTATTCCTGATTGCATGCCTGGTCAGTGTTTTTTATCTGTGTGCTGTCATCACTGCTAGTTTCATTTAGCAATTTTTCGAAGTGATTACTCCATATTTCAAGGATATCTTTTTCTCCAGTTTTCATATCACCTTTATCATCTCTAACTCCTTTTACAGCACTCTTTCCTCCATTTCTAAGCTTCTTCAACAACCTCCAGAATATCTTACCACCTTCTTGATATTTATTTTCTATGTTCTTGCCAAAGTCCTCCCATGACTTTTATTTAGCTAGTTTTACACAGTGTTCTGCTTTCTTACGTTTGTCTGTGTATTCTCTAAGAGCAAAAGCTGACTTATTAGTAGGAACTTTTGATATGCTTTCTTCTTTTCCTTCACTGCCTCTTTAACTTCCTGTGTCCACCATGGAGTTCTGATTTTTCTATCCTTGCAGACAACCTCACCACATGGCTCTCTGGCTGAAAGAGTTTTCTTCAAAGTTTGCCATTGAATCTCCATGGTTTGGTTCCTGTTCTCAAACTCTTTCATTTTTTCTTCAATAATCTTTGTGTATTTTAGTCTACAGTTCACATCTGAGAGCTGCTCAACTTTTATTTGCTTTAAAACTTTCTTACATGTTATTCTTTTCAATATGAAATTCAATTTTATCCTGTTCAAGACTAAATAGTGATCGCTTCCAATGTCAAATCCTCTGTACACTCTGGTGTCCTGCACCAGGGAGAAAACATCACTATCAACAATAACATAGTCTCTTATTCCTTGCATCTTCTCTCCATGTGAATTTGTGCACATTTTTATGTTGGAACATGATGTTAGTAATAACCAGTCCATGTCCTGAGTAGAAATCCAACAAGTATTTGCCATTATTATTAGCTTTGCTCTTTTCTCCAAATTTCCCTAAAATATTTTTATATGTCTGACAATCATTTCCTACTCTGCTATTTAGATCCTCAACAAGTACCAACTTTTCATTTTTCATTGCATCAGTTACACAAACTTATATCATTTTTAACAGAGGGCATTATGTAAGGTTGTTTAGACAGTTAAGCTGTTAAGTAGTTGTTAAGGGATTACCAAATGAAAAATAATAGGTTTGATTTAATTACCTACACACTATCAAATGCTGATGTTTTTTTTTTTTCCTGATTGTATATTTAGTATTTTTTTGTGGTAGATATTTTTCTGATCTGTAATATTACTATATCCTTTCATTTTTATGGTCGATAATGTCAGGGCCTTTTTTTTCCCCTTTTAACTTAAAATGTAAAAAGCAATACTAATTTTTGGTTTGAGATTGGTTCAAGGATACATTGTAGTTGGTTGGTGAATTTAGCGCTCTCGTGTAAAATTGGTGAATTTTGTCTGTTTATTGCGTTTTTTTCCTCAGAAAATTAGTGTTTCATGGTATATTAGTGTAGAGTTTAGGGGTTTTAGTATATTTAGTATTTTATAACATATTATTATTAAGATATTTCAACAATAAGTATAAGTTTAAAATGGTGCCAAAAACACACAAGAAAAGTAATGCTAAAAAGAGCACCACAGGTGAGAACAAGAAGGCTAGTCCTGCTAACGAGGTTATTGGTGTTGGGGAGGAGGTTAATGGAAATGAATTAACCTCCAAAATAGCAAAATTAAAGCAGATCATCAGAGAAATGATGTAGGAATTACAAAAAGTTGAGAGGTAAGTGAAAATCAAGCAGCAAAATAAGAAACAACAAAGCACGGAAACAGGTAAGTCAGGAAGTAATGGAAATCAGGTAAGTAATGATGTTAGTAAAAAGAAAGAAGTTATTTGGTATGGTGCCTATAATAAAACATGCTATTGAAGAGAGAGTTATAACTTCGAGTTTTCCTGGAGCAAAAATTAAGAATATAAAGGAAGCAATTCAAAAACAGAAAAGAAAAGCAAATGAAATTGTAATTATAGTAGGTACTAATGACTTAACTAGCGATAAGTATGAGAGAGGACATGAAAGGGTTGTTGGAAGAGGTGAGAGTGAAGAGTGAGAAAGTGAAAATCGTCAGTATTTTACCTCGATATGATAAAAAAGAAATAAAAAGAAGAGCTATGATGGCAAACGATTCAATACATAGGCTGTGTCGAAGGAATGGATGCAGGTTTTTGGATGTGTGGAGTGAATTTCAGGGAAGAATTGGATTTGTATAAGAGGGATGGCCTACACCTGAATGCGTTTGGTATCAGGAGTATGGAAAAACTAATAACTGGTATGAGACCTAACACAGAAAGTCAGGGAAACTAAATTATAAAGGGAGGAATGGTGAGAATGTGAGTGTAAGAGCAACAATGTTATATAACTGTGTTAATGATGGGAATGGGCTTTGTCATGGAAACGTTGAAGAGGAGAGAATGATTTCGACTTTGTGTTCGTCTGGTTCAGACCCATCAAATGTGTGCAATGTATAAGGCACTAGAGATCTGCAAGTTGTCCAACTGGGTCATGCAGACTACAGACAAACCAAAGAACATGCAGGTAGAGATTATTATGTCTGTACATGAATGCTAGGAGTATCAGAAACAAAGGAGTAGAGTTTGTTGTCTTAGTTAATGTGTTGGGACCTCAGATTTTAGGGATTAGTGAGACCTGCCTATCAGAATCAGACATACTAATTGGTATCGAGTGTAAAGGATACACTATTTTCAGGAAGAATAAAAAGGATAGGAGAGGAGGGGGAATGCTGCTAATGATATCGGATGACTTGAATCCAGTTAGAGTTGAGACCTATGATTGTAATACTACTACTAACAGTATTTCATGTGGCAGTGAGTTTGAAGCCATCTGGTGCGAGGTGGAATCTAACTAAATCAATTACATAGTGGGGTGTTATTACAGACCTGGTGGATCAGTCGCTAGTGATGAAGAAATGCATTACCAAATAGACAAGATGAGAGAGTGAAAAGAGTAATCATAATGGGAGACTTTAATTATCCAAATATTGATTGGGTAGCAGTAGAATCTCATGCGAAGAATGAAAATGCATTATTGAGCTGTTGTGGGACAACTTCCTCAAGCAGCATGTGACAGAAGGAACTCGAGGTCAAAGAGTGTTAGATTTGATTATAGTGTCAGAGTGCGTTTCAGTTTAAGATGTAACTATTCTGCCTCCAGTTGGTGACAGTGATCATGTGGTACTCACTTGGGAAGTGATTGGAATGGAACTGAATGGAACACTAATAAACTTAATCACTTGGGAAGTGATTAAGTTTATTAGTGTTCCATTCAGAAAAGGTTACATGTTGAACTACAAAGCAGGAAATTATGACCAACTGAGGAGTATACTAAGTTCAGTGGAATGTTATTGATTGATAGATGGAAAGAATATCGGCGGTGCATGGGGAGCATTTAAACAATACTTAAATGATGAGATATCAGAGTGTGTCCCAAGAGTTCAAAGAATAAATAGGGTAGGAGTCATATGGATGTGTAATCTTATTAAGTAAGAGATTCGTGAGAAAAGGATGATGTGGAAGGAATACTATGTGCATAAGGATGATGTGCATTATGAAAATTATAAGCAGCAGGCTAGAATAGTCACAGCTGTTGTACGGAAAGCAAAGTCTGAGTATGAAAAGAAACTATCTCTGCATGCTAAAGACAATCCACAAGAATTCTATCAATATGCTGCAAGTAAAAGAAATAATGAATATGAAAGAATGACTCTTCTAAATGCAGATGGCGTGAGGGTTACAGATTCAGAAGAGGTTGTTCAACTAATGAGTGCCCATTTTATTAAAAGCTATCAACCTGGTGTATGCGACATTGAGCTCATTGCTACCTCTTCACTGGATGAAGAAACTCAGGTGTATGCAGACGAAGTATTAGAGCTGTTGCAAAAACTGAATAAGAATTCAGCAATAGGGACTGATGGTATATAAGCATGTGTGTTAAAAGAGTGTTCAGTTGAACTGTTTATTCCTTTGACCGAGGTGTTTAATATGAGTCTCAGAACAGAGAAGATTCCACAGAAAGGGAATGTATGGTAATTCCATTGCACAAGGGTGGTGCAAAGGCTGATGTATCCAATTATCGACCAATTAGTATCTCAGGAGTGGTGGTCAAGATTTTGGAAAAATTGGTTAGGGCTTGCATTTAGAAATGGGTTGACAGTGAATCTATCTCTACTTTGCAAAGAGTAACATGGCTTAACTAAGGGAAGGTCATGTTTTAGCAACTTGCTCACATTCTATAACAATGTTACCATTGAACTAAAGGGGGGGGGGGGATGGATACACTATGATACTTTTGGATTCTGCTAAGGTTTTTGACAGAATACAGAATGGTGGACTGTTGCATAAATTGGAGTATGGGTTTGGATTACAGAATATTAGCATGGATAAGAGGATGGCTGATTGTTAGATATCAAAAAGTGGTATGTGGGAAATGTGAGTCAATAAGATTAAAGGTAACCAGTGGTGTACCACAAGGATCAGTCATTGATCCACTATTCAATCTATACATTAATGATATTGGGAAGGCTTTGACAAGCAACATACAACTATTTGCTGATGATGCAAAGATAAGTCGGATAATCAAGAATACTACTAATATGCAGTACTTGCAGAATGATTTGAATAGGCTGAATTGTGAGAAGGAAAATGGATGTCAGTAAATGTATAGTCATTCAATTTGGCATGATTAGATATCCAATGTTGTATTATATTGGTGGGATTATGCTTGAAGAAACCGATGAAGCTAGGGATCTTGGAGTGTTAGTAGATAGGAAGTTGAAGTTCAGGGGTCATGTAGCAAAGATTGCAAATACAACTCAAAACATAATTGCAATGCTGAAATGAATGTTTTCACGTGTAAAGATAAGGATGTCATTTTGCCTCTTTACAAGGCCTTGATAAGACCTCACTTGGACTATTGTATGCAGGTCTGGTCTCCTGGTTTCTTTTTTGTGATTCTGATATATCGGAGGAGTGCAAAGGAGACTGTTAAAAATTATATCAGGATTATGGAATACTGATTATGAAGACAGGTTGAAAATTTGTAGACTGTAGACACTAGCAAATAGGAGAAAGAGTGGTGATATGATTGAGACTTACAAACTTCTGAAAGGGTCATACAGGATTTCAATTGATGGAATTTTTCAATTTATGGGAGATGGGGTAAGGACAAGAGGGCATCCTTGGAAGCTGAGAATGACACTAAGAAGAGGGTGAGGGCTAGTTTTTCTCTCATAGGGTGGTGCATGATTGGAATGGATTGCCATTGGATGTTGTGAGTGCAAGCAGTGTGAATGAATTCATATGAATGATAGCTGGTGCATATAGTATACGCCTTCCCTCGATGAGTCCCTGACTCCCTGGAGGTCTCTCTTAATAATAATAATAATAACTAATGGAAAGTTGTTTATAAAGCTTAATGTGTGCATGCACACGCACACACTTTCTCTATCTCTTTTTTACCTCTTAAGATCATAAATTCTTGAACAATAAAGAGCATGCTTATTGTACATCTACCATTCAAGAATTAGTTCTGTGTACTTTCATTTCAACTTTGTGCAAATGAAAGTGAAAATACTTATATTTTGAGGTACAAATGGTTATTGGTATCTGGATGGCATTATAATGATATATGTGGTAAGATTAATCAAAGAGATTTGTAATAAGCTAAACATAAAAGAAATATACAGAAATATGCCACTTTAAAGGTCTTATGAAGAACTATTACATAAGCAAAATCCTGTTTTTTTTTTCTGGACACATTCTCAGCTGTATAAATTATTTTGAAAATGAATGATTTCTTTTTAAATATCATCAACTGACAACATGGTAATCAAATAAATTAATATATATTATAAACAATTTATGAACATTTGCTTACCAGTCTGTCAGCAAAAAATACAAAATCACTCCTACTGGTGTTTCTAGAAGAGAAAATTCATTATTCACTTAATCAAAAATAAAATTTAATTAATTTTAAATGCACATATTTCACTACTAAACTATATTCAAAGGATCAATTATAAGAAACTAGTGTGAACTAAGTCAACAACAGTTACCATAGTTTTACTTTCAGGAAGTGCATAAAAATGTTTTACATTTATAAATAAATTGTAAATAAATAAATAAAATTTATTTACTTCTTATTTTCAAGCTTAAACCAAAAGTCAGTTACTTAAGTTAATATACATCTTCAAGTTAATATAGTTAATAAGTTAATATTAACTTATTATATATATCATCATACAAAGGAATGAAAAGATGACAAAATTGTTCTCCTTCATAAAGGAGGTGATAAGACTAAAGCTTCAAAATATATTCCAATCTGTTTGTCTGGAGTTGTGGTCAAGGTGTTGGAGAAGCTAGTGAGGACAAGGATTCAGAACTGGTGTACAGCATGGGTTTGCAAACAGAATATCATGTTTTAGAAGTCTACTTCCTTATTATAACAAGTTGAAGAATAGTGGACAAAGGTTGGATAGTAGATCAGTGCATGGGATTGGAGATTAGTTGTCTGATAGGTATCAACAGGTTGTGTACATGGGAAGTGATATCCCAGAAGAGGAAAGTCACTAGTGGTGTGCCCCAGGGGTCTGCTTTGGGGTTACTGTTTTTATATTTGTAAGTAAATGACACTGGAAAGGGCTTAAATGGTGATATACAGTGGTTTGCAGATACAGATGATACAAAGTTGGGAAGAGTCATGAGAAGTAGAACAAATGTAGCTTTGCAAGAGGACCTAAATAGGCTATCTAAATGGGCAAGGGTGTGGGAATATCAGTTTAATGTTGCAAAGTGTAAGATTTGAAAATTTGGGAAGCAAAGATGGGATGTAGTGTAGAGGACTGTGGGGATATTTTGGAGGAGGAGGAGGGAGAGATGAAAGATTTGGGGGTTGTAGTGGATAGGAACTTGAAATTTTGTGGACATTTGCTAAAATTGTGAGGACAACAAAGTGGATTATGGAAATGATGCAGAGAACACTGATATATAGAAGTAAGGATACTTTTATTCCATTGCACAAGGCTCTGATCAAGCCACATATGGATTACTGTCTGATTTGGTTGTCAGGTTCAAAAGGATGATAAGATGTTGGCGGCAGTTCCAGAGATGATTGACTAAGTTGGTTTCTGGTCTCTGGAATGTGAAATATGAGGACAAATTGAGAGAATGCCAATTATAGAGAATGCCAATTATTATTATTATTATTATTATTATTATTATTCAGGCCTCCAAGGAGTCAAAAGACTCATCGAGGGAGGTCCTTCCTAAGACATAAAGTCTGTCAAGACTCACTGAGGGGAGGTCCCCCCCTGAGAAACACAAAGTCTATCATACCACTCTTTAAACTCACTGACCGTTCTCGCTCCCACCACTCCATCAGGCAATGCATTCCACGGCTCAACCACCCTCCACACAAAGAAACCACTCCTTACTCTCTTGCTCACAGTTTCCTTTCGTAACTTCCAGGGATGGCCTCTTGTCATCACTCCTTCCCGCTGATCAACCAAGCGAAAGAACTCCCCAGTGTCAACCCTGTAACCACCTCTCAACAGTTTAAAAGTCTCAATCATATCACCTCTCATTCTTCTATCCACCAAACTCTGCAGTCCACATTCTCTCAGCCGATCCTCATAACTATCCTTGTACAGTCCTGAAACCATCTTTGTCATCCGTCTTTGTATCCTTTCCACAGTTAATTTATCCCCTTCAAATCCTGGGGACCAAATCTGAGAACAATAGTCCAAGTGTGGTCTGATCAGAGACTTATACAATGGAATGATAACCCTCTTATCTCTGCAGGTCAGTGTCCTCATAATAGCAGCAATCCTCTGTGTTACCTTCACCACCTTTGCAATATGTCCCCTAAACTTCAGGTTTCTATCAATCATCAACCCCAGATCTCTTGTCTCCCCTACTTCCTCCAGTATAACTCCTCCCATAGAGTATGCAGCATCCCATCGATGTTTCCCAAACCTCAAGACCTTACATTTTGCTGCATTAAACTGACACCCCCATTCATTTGCCCATCTATCTAGCTTATTTAAATCCTCTTGCAGGGCTACCACATCTGCATTATTACTAATAATCCTTCCCAGCTTCGCATCATCTGCAAACAACTGAATATCCCCCTGCAATCCACTGGCTATGTCATTGATATAAAGGTTAAACAATATAGGTCCTAGTACTGAGCCCTGTGGGAACCTCACTTGTAACCCTCTGCCTCCTGGAAACTGCTCCACCATACACAACTCTCTGATACCTATCAGACAGCCAATCCTGAATCCAGTTGACCAATCTGATATCCAGACCCATGTGCTGCAACTTAAATATCAGCTTATCATGTGGCACCCTGTCAAATGCCTTCGCCAAGTCTAAGAAAATTGCAGTATATGCCTTTCCCTCATCTAATGTTCTTGTAACTTTATTATAAAAGGCTAGCATATTGCTAAAACAAGAGCGTCCTTTCACAAATCCATGTTGATTCTCACAGATAACATTACCCTCATCTGCCCAATGCTGTACACGGTCCCTCACTACTTTCTCCAAGATCTTAACAACTACTGATGACACACAGACTGGCCTATAATTAGACACTTCCAGTCTGTTACCACCCTTATGCAATGGCACTATCTTACCTTCCTTCCATTCCCTGGGCACCTTTGCCAAAGCCAGACTTTCATTGAAAAGCCACGTTAAAGGTACTGTCAATTCCCTAGTACATTCTCTCAAAACTCGTGGCGCAATACCATCCAGTCCCATGGCTTTACTGACATCCAGAGTACTCAGTATCTGAAACACACTCTCCTCCTGTACCTCCAGACCTCGTACCAGTCCTATCCCTCTAGCATTAAAACTGACTCCTCTAGGATGAAATACTCCAATAAAGTGTTCATTGAACAATTCCACTATGTCCTCTGCATCAGTCACTCTATTCCCATTTTTATCCCACAATATCATTCTTCCACAGTCATTTCTCCTCCTACTGGCCACATAGCTAAAAAATTCCCTAGGATTTTCTTTGGATCTTAGGGCCAATCTCCTCTCATATTCCAGTTTCGCTTTCCTTACCACACTAGTCACTCTTCTGGCCTGTGTCTTATATTCCTCATGCATCTCTTCACCTATCTCCTTATATCTCTTCCATAGCCTCT
Organism: Typopeltis vanoorti; assembly: GCF_054136105.1. Lineage (NCBI taxonomy): Eukaryota > Metazoa > Arthropoda > Arachnida > Uropygi > Thelyphonidae > Typopeltis > Typopeltis vanoorti. The sequence goes on along the minus strand of NC_143567.1, from coordinate 73,753,991 downwards.
TTTTCGCATGCAATTCCTGTTTAATATTGTTTGTCATCCACTTTACTCCAAATTGCGTTCTCTTCTTCACTCGTGGTATACAACTTACCATTGCTGATAACAAATATTCTTTCACAATTTCCCACGCACTGGTGATATCCCGGCCTTCCAATTCCTCCCTCCATGAAACTTCCCGAAGTTGACGTCTAAGACTATTAGAATCACCTGCCTTATAATTCCACATAAGTTCCCGTCTCTTTGATACTCCTGCATGTCTATTCATTTTCCAAGTCAACACCATATGGTCACTCTCTCCAACTGGTGGGAGAGACGTCAACTCAGTTATTATCAACTCTTCTGATGCTATAACCAAATCCAAAATTTTTGAACCTCTTGTTCCCTCTGTTACATGTTGCCTAAGACATTTGTCCCTCAAGAATTCTAGAAATTCCATTCCACTATTGCTACATGCATCTTCCTCTCTCCAATTTATACTACTGAAGTTAAAATCTCCCATAACAATCATTCTTCTTGCACTTGCCAAACTTAGCTGTCTAAACATCTCCTGGTCCCCATCCTCTGTGCTCCTGGGTCTGTAGCAACACCCCACTAAATATCCTGTCTTGCCTACCTCTACCTCACACCATACGCTCTCAAAATCATTTGTCTCACTTCCTTCCAAATTCTCCACTCTTAGAGGACATAGGTCATCACTTATCATAAGCAGTACCCCACCACCACGCTTTCCCCTCCTATCCTGACGAAAAATGCTATACCCAGCGACTTCTATTCCTGTCGTTATATCCCCTTCTGTCAACCACGTCTCAGTGATCGCAATAATTTTTGGCCAGGCTGATGCTATCTGCACCACCAATTCCTCTCCCTTATTCCGGATACTCCTGGCATTAGTATACAGCATATAAATGCCATTGTTTCTATACCCAGCATTATCTCTTCTGGACTCCACTGGGCTCAGTGTTACCTGACATTGTCTCCCTTCTCCCAAGTATCCATTCCCACAAGAGGCCACCCCTGCTATCATCCTCCCTGGGACACACTGACTCGTTCAGAACAGCAATCTCTCCAGATGCCTACGTCCTTCCTCATTCAAATGTAAATGGTCTCTCGCATACAACTCCTCTCTTTCCTCAAACGCACTCCAAGCATCCACATATACCAGTCCTCTCTTGTCACACATTCTCGCTATTATGCCATTCAATATCACCGCTCTTCTGCTCAGCTCATCATTATCATACCTAGGCAACACGCACACTATTTTTCCTCTCTCTGTCTTCTTCCGTACAGTCTCAAGCAAAAATCTCATATCTCTCGCTGCCCGACTTACATTACCACTCAAGTCATTCGTTCCTACCATCACAATCATCTCATCCACCCTTTCACCTCTCTTAATCGCCATAGCCACCCTTTCTATTGTTCCTCCTGGCAAACACTCCTCACGCATCCTATCTTGAACACCACGGATCATTGAGTCGCCATACATTATACCTCTTACCATTCCCTCGCTCCTATTGTTTCCATTCTCTCCTCTTCTTTCATTCCCATACCTCTCTCTTCTACTGTTTCCATTCTCTCCTCTTCTAGCACTCCCATACATCTCTCTCATTCCCTCTCTCCTACTGTTTCCATTTTCTCCACTTCTAGCACTTCCATATCCCTCTCTCATTCTGTCTCTCCTACTACTGTTTCCATCCGCTCGTCTTCTAGCATTCCCATACCTCTCTCTCATTCCATCTCTCCTACCGTTTCCATTCTCTCCTCTTCTAGCACTTCCATCTCTCTCTCATTCCGTCTCTCCTACTGTTTCCATCCTCTCGTCTGCTAGCATTCCCATACCTCTCTCTCATTCCCTCTCTTCTACTGTTTCCATTCTCTCCTCTTCTAGCACCCCCATACCTCTCACTCATACTCCCTAAATTCTCTCTCTCTCCTACTCTGATTCGCCTTGCATTTATCTCTTCCATTCTCCTAATCTTATCTTTCATACTTCTGCTCTCATTCACAAGACATTCCACCTCCTCTTTCAACTCATCTATCTCCCTCTGCAGGTCAGTCACTCTTAATCTAAATTCACTCTCCCAAACAAAACCATCTCCTAAACTTCCACAGTCACTCACACCTTCCACACTATCAACTATTATTTTCTCATTCTCTGCTATCATACTACTTGTCTTCCTACATTCATTCCCCGTTCCTGGAGCAACAAAGTCGGATATCGATATATCTAATGTACTTATTTCCTCCAACTGCCTGCATTTTGCGCACATACGCTCTCCACTCTCTTTAACAAGCCACATATGTAATTCACGAGACGCATACATGCCGCAAGTACTGCATGCCACAAAGTCCCTTATGATATTGCTAATAATTGAGTTCTTAAATGGCGGAGGACTTGGCGTTACGCCACTTGCGACTGCTGCTGAATCCACCATCATTCCTTACTGCCGAGTAGCGTAATCTTTAATAATTATTCAATTAATAAATAAGAGGAAAAAAAGTACAAACATCAGAACATTTAAGTACTAAATATAATTAAATAAAATGAAATATAACTAAATACAGTAACTTAGCTTCGTTTTGTCTTCCACCGTTACGCGTTCGATTCCGACGGTACCAAAATATATTATATCGCGACAGCAACTAACTTCCAAAAAACAACCACTGAAGTACACTCGTATTCAGAGAAACAATTTAGCACCCAAAAACGTAGAAAAACGGGGAAAAAAGCGGACTATTCACCGATTAAAAATCACTTTCTTCTGCACAGCTCAAATTCACCGCCACATGTTACGGCGATGCTAGCGCCGATTATAGAAGGAAGAGGGGGAGACATGATCAAGACGTATAAGTTGGTAAGGAGTAATTGCTAAATTAGCGTCGATTACATTTTTCATTGAATATCTGGAGACAGGAGAGAATGAGAGGCCATCACTGAATGTATAAGGTGGGCATGAGCAATGGGGGGGGGGATAAGGAGTAGTTTTTTTGCATATGGAGAGTGTTGGATGATTGGAATGCATTACCTGAGAGTGTGGTGAGTGTAGGGACAGTGAATGCATTCGAGGTGTGATGAGTTCTGCATGTGAGAGTGGGACCTCACATGATGAGTCTCTTGACTCATTGGTCTTTGATAATAAACTCATAAAGTTTTTGTTACTGATATAAGATGGAAAGCATAAAACGGCATTTTCAGCAGCCATTTTCATTGCTTCTTTTGATATGGCAACAATTTCTTTAATCTTCACAGCACATTTGTCTTCCTTCTTTGTGGTTATTTTTTCTCATGTACCTTAGACAAAGGAATAATGATTACAATACCATAATCTATCTGTAGAGGAGAAGGACTGGGAAGAAGCACTAAGTAATTTCTTGATTTAATCTCTATTCCAATGAGGCTCTCTCTTGCAACTTCTGGGGGTGTAGTGGATAAGGAACTAAAATTTAAGGGACATATAGCCAAAATTGTGAAGACAACACAAAGGATTCTGGGAATGATGTGGAGGACACTGACATGTAGAAGTAGGGAGATTCTTGTTCCGTTGTATAAGGCTTTGATTAGGAAATCCAGGTGACCCAGATTTGGTCACCTGGTTTTCAGAAGGATGAAGAAATGTTGGAAAGGGTCCAAAGGTAGTTTCTGACCACTGGAATGTTGAATATGAGGAAAGATTGAGATGTAATTTGCAGAGTCTGGTGGACAGGAGGAAGAGGGGAGATATGATAAAGACCTACAAGTTGGTAAGGGGTTTTATAGGATCAATGTTGGAGTAGTTCTACAGAAAATAGTGGGAGATCAGGGGAGAACCAGAGGTCATCCCTTGAAACTGTATAAAGAGGGTGTGAGTAGGGGAGTGAGAGGGCAGGTTTTTTTCGTGCAGAGTTGTAAATGATTGGAATGCCTTGCCTGAGAGTGTGGTGCCTGCAAGGAGTTTGAGTGTGTTTAAGACATGGTAATGAGCTGTGTGTGACAAAGGGACCGCCCAGATGAGTCTTTGACTCCATGAGGTCTTGGGGGTAATAATAATAATAATAAAAACTTAACTATATATGGTACACCATCATATCTAAAAGTTACAATTAGACAAGAAGGAGTAAACAAACAAACAATCCTCTCTCATTGCTGATATGCAGAATTCCCGGATCCTGCAAGTTGATCTACTATGGGTAGATTGAAAAATCAGCCAATGTCTGTTGCAACAACAACATAAAAATACATCTGTAATCATGACTATGCCTTGGACACCACATATACAGAATCAAATGCAGAAAAACATCACAGGAAGTTCAAATGTTTTTTTTTTTAAATCTGTTGCTACCCTATAAGACCAACCTAACTTAAATAAGTATGGGTGAAACATTTCAAAATATGAGAAACAGCAATTTTAATTTTTAGGTATCCGATTTATAGGAGACCTCCCACGATGAGTCTTTTGACTCCATGGAGGCCTGAATAATAATAACATAGGCTTCATACTAGCATAGAGGGGCATCCTAACTAGATATGGCCTTGACGTCATTGTGTTTCACATTACTTTATGTTGCTTATTTTATGTTTTGTGATTTTTAAAATTTATATTGTACTCCATGAAGATATCTTTGTGACAGAAATGAAATACTGGAAGCATTAAAGTGTCATTTAATTAATTTTTTGTGTTGTTTTCATTCCATTAAATGCCACTATGAGTTCTATCCACCAACTAAACCTACACATGCAAAATCAGAAGAATTTCAGAATCCTGATAGCTTGTTTATCAACATATCTTATTGTTTGTTTATCAATATATTGCTTATGTTTTGTGATTTTTAAAATTTATATTGTACTCCCTGAAGATGTCTTTGTGACAGAAATGAAATACTGGAAGCATTAAAGTGTCATTTAATTAATTTCTTGAGTTGTTTTCATTCCATTAAATGCCACTATGAGTTCTATCCAACAACTAAACCTACACATGCAAAATCAGAAGAATTTCAGAATCCTGATAGCTTGTTTACCAACATATCTTCCCAACCTTCATATGTACTCAAATTATGCGCTTCAGAATTAACATGCATGCACGCACGCACACCCACCCACCCCAAATGTATGTTATCTTTACAATCTTTCATACTGTGTGAAGCCCTATATTCATTCCAATCCAAAAAAAAAAAGGGATAAAATCAGCTTCTTTGCAAGTGAAAGCCTTTGCGAGTGAATTACCAGTTTTCTTTATGGTCATTTACTACAGTTTTTTTTCTCGTGCATAATTGACCTTCTCACACTAATCACAAACCCTATCCATAGTTTGCTGATAACACTGCATTTCTCTTCTTCATTTGACAAATCACATAGTGCTAAAATATTTTGAACTTCAAGGTCTTTCATAATCAGTGTGCTAAACATAGATTATGAAAGACCTTGGCATCCTCCAAAGGGGTAGGGATGGTCTTGTTGTGCCTTGGGTGGGTGGATGAGAAGAAACTCACAGAACTACAACCTATAGCTGTTTTTAACATCTAGATGCAGTTCTTAGGGAAAGCTTTTGGAGTGTGTGGGGGGGGGGGGGAGTGCTCCTAAGTGCAGAAGTAGATACAATGAAAGAAGCAGATGAGAAACTGGGTTGGTATGTTTGAAGCTGGACATGTAATCATAGTAAAGATCTTTTAATAACATTATACTAAAATACAGATATTTCATTTTGTGTATCACAAGCCATTTTTAGATTTTTAGTGTAGAATAAACAATGGAAAATTTAAATACAAATTAAACCTGTTCTAGAAACATATGAAGAGGCAGAAACAGAAATTATTATTATTAATATCTGACTTATTGCAGGATGAATCCTTTGAAATCTTCAAAAAAAATTATTGAAGCAAGCCTATGAGAGAGAGAGTAATCAATCTGTTAACCAGATTGTTCTCTTCTGGGATAGCATCAGGCATTTTAATATTTTTGGTACATCACTCTAAATGTGTAAATAGTAGTCTAAAGTTTGATGGATCTAAGATTTGTATAGTGTAAGCAATTATATAGGTGAGAAGCAGTATCGTGAAGGCTTTTTTTTTTTTTTTTAATGTTGAAGAAGCTTGATGTGACTAGAGGTGCAAGTCATAAGAGGACTATGACAAAACTGAAATATCTGCATCTGTGTTCTTCATAAAATATAGTTTTTAATCTGTTGTGTTTGAATTTTTAAGTGCTTATTCTGCATTGAAGATGGTTTGTGATACACAAACTGAAATACCTGTATTTTAAGTATAATCTATTCAAATATCTTTACTGTAGTTATATGCATTTTCTAATTTGTGTGTGTGTGCATGCATGCATGAGAGAGAGAGAGAGAGGGGGTCACCAATTAATCAGATAATCCTCTTTCAGGATAGCATCAAGCACTTTTAGAGATGTTCAGGCAAGACCACATTTTTATTCTCAGAATGACTTACACCTCTTATCTCTGGCACAAACATGTTCCAAGCATCTTCAATCTAAAAAACATGTCATTTTCTGCTAAAGATACTACTAAAATACTGTTCACACATTCATGCCTGATGCTAATCAGAAGAGAACAATCTGGTTAACAGATGACCGCTCTCTCAAACTTACTTCAATACATTCTCACAGACACAGTGATTGATTAAAAAAAAAAAAGAATGTTACCATTATAGTGCCAAAGGATAACAGGATAATAAATCACTGTCAAATGGAGTAGAGCTTTCATATTTCATCATAATGATTTATAAAGTAAGAAATAAATCTAAATGCTGAGAATTATAGAGGAGTCTCCTTATTCATAACAAAGAAACTCAGTTTAAGCAAAACTGGTTAAGAACAGGTTGGAATTAGGTTAAATAGGAGTTGCTAATACCAGATTTTTACCTAATGATAATAAGTTAGAAATCATGGAAAGAATATTTAAGCTTTTGACTGATCTTGAAAAAAAGGTAATAAAGCATCAAGAAAAAGCCTGTTCAAAATTTACATACACAGCTTCATGGCAGTTACAATGAAAGATGGCTTCATGATAAATCAGGTGTATACGTTATTAAGGAAAGTTGTTGTATGAGTGGTCGGTGTATTTAGCACTGCAAAATTGGCGATTTTTATGTTTTTTAGTGTTTTTTTCCTTTTTAGTATTTTATAGTATATTAGTAGATTTTCATGTTTTTAAAGTATTTAGTGTTTTTATAACATATTTTTGCTAAGATATTGCAATATTAAATAAAATTTAAAATGGTGTCAAAAATGCACAAGAAAGGGAATGATAACAAGAGCACAAAGTCAAGAACAGGAAGGCTTGCACTACTAAAAAGGATACTGATAATGACCATCATCAAATTCCTGATATGTACCTCAGGGGGTGTACATATCAGGATATTATGATAGTACTACATGAATTCAATCAATCACTCAATGTTTTCTTCAAGGTAGTGAATCTATCTCCAAGGTTTAGTTCTTGTTTTCAAACTCTTTCATTTTTTCTTGAATGATGTTTGCATATTTGAGTCTACTTCTGAAAGCTGCTCAACTTTGATTTGTTTTAAAACTTTCTTATACACTATTCTTTTCAATATGAAACCCCATTTTATCCTGCACAAAACTAAATAGTGATCACTTCCTATTTCAAATCTTCTGTATACTCATGTGTCCTTAACTAGTGAAAAAACATCACTATCAACTATAACAGGGGTCGGGAACTGGTGGGTCTGGAGCTGCATGCGGCTCTTGGCTGAACAAAGTGCGGCTCTTTTATATTGAATTAAAAGATACATAATTAATACCAACAACTAAATTGTTTTTTGATATGGCCTGTTCTTGGAGCTAGATATTATGTATGTGATGTGTGTTACGCATTAAATTTGTTACGCATGCCTAAAGGTAACTAGCACCATGGCGAAAATTTGAACTATTGATCAACTGTCCTGTCAAACACCATGGTTTTTAGATACATACGGATTTTAACTGTCAAAATAAATATTCGGTTAGTTACTTATTTATTGTGGTACTAAACTGGTGTTTAATTTAGTGTCAGGTAATGTTATGCACAAATTAATTTTTATTATGTTGAATTTGTGATGACCTTCCTAATATGAGTTCAAGAAAAAGAAAAATAATCGAAGAAAACAGAGGATTCAGTAAAATGTGGATAGAGAAATTTGCATTTATAGAAGTAAATGGAAATCCGCAATGTTTAATTTGCCATCTACGACTTCAAAATAACAAATCAAGTAATGTCGAACGAGACATTTTCGAGGAAAACATTTAGACTTCAGTAAAAAATATCCTGAGGGTGATAATAAAAAAAAAGCTACTGAAGAATTACAAAAGAAAACATTGAAACAAAAGAAAATTATTTCTTCAGCAAAGAAATTTGTCAACTTGGATGAAATCTTCGTCGAATACTACTGAAGCAAGTTTTTTGTTATCCCTTGAAATAGCAAAAGCGGGAAAACCTTTTACCGATGGTGAATTTCTAAAAAATTGCATGCTCTTTCGGCTAGAACTGTCAAGGAACGGATTGTAACAATTTCTGCAGAAGTTTCAAATATGCAAATTATGGATATTAATTCTGCTAATTTTATATCTATTGTGGTTGATAAATCAAATGATATTTCCGATATGACGCAATGCTGCGTGATGGCTAAATATATCACATCTTCCGGTATTCGAGAAGAACTTCTTGATTGCTAACACTTAAAGGACACACTACAGGTCAAGATATATCAGAAAACCTTCTAATCAGTTTACAGAATAAAAATATAAATATTAATAATACAGTATGCATTGCGACTGATGGCACGCCTTTTATGACTGAGAAAAATAAGATATTTGTTAAATTATTCTCCACTCATATTCCACATGGAGTTATTTCATTTTGCATCAAGAAGCTTCAGTTACAAATTCTTTGGAATTATTACCACAACTAAAAAGGGTGATGGATGTTGTTGTGCCAATGATCAATTTCATTCGATTTCAGGCGTTGAATCACAGACTTTTTGACACATTTTTAGAAGAACTAGGTACTCAACATAAAGATTTAGTGACATTTACATCTATATGATGGTTATCAAGAGGAAAAGCATTAAAACGTTTTTTTCAGTGCTTAAAAGAAGTAACAGTTTTCTTAACCACTAAAAATTACAACGTAAATCATGTGGAACTTCTCAGTAATCCCGAATGGATACAAAATTTTTGATTTTTGCTTGATATGACAGAACATTTTAATAAGCTAAATCTGAAGTTGCAACGGAAGGGAAACACAGCCTTACAATTACTAGAGGAAGTCCTTACCTTTGAACAGAAACTAAGAGTGTTTTTCAAAGATGTTACTGAAGAAAAATTTATATATTTTGAAAATCTAAAAAATTATAGATTGAATTTAAATCAAGAAAAAGTTGATTGCAAAATATTCGCTGAAATGATTACTGTAATTTTAGATTCATTTACAAGCAGATTTCAGGATTTTAAAAAACATCAGATGATGAAATTTATATTACATCTGTCAAATTGCAATTTAAAATGAATAGATATTGAAGCTTTTTCCAGAATATCAATGGCAGAACTACAAATGGAGCTTCTGGAAATTCAGAATAAAAGCATCTGGGTACAAAAACTTCAGGAAATAGCACACTAGTAGCACAAATTGAAGAAAATGAAGAAACTATGGAAGAAACACCACAGGAAATTATATTTAAATGTTGGAATTCTTTCCCAACTAATTATTCAAATACCAGGCGACTTGCTTTTGGGGTTTTGACTCTTTTCGGTTCAACGTACAACTGAGAACAATTTTTCTCTTCAATGAATTACATTAAAAATAAGTATAGGAACAAATTGACTGATGAAAGTTTGAAAGCCAAATTACTATTAAAGTGCACAACATACAATCCAGATTTAAGTAAATTGGCTGAGAAGATGCAAAATCAAAAGTCTCATTAGTGAATTTTAAATTAAAACAATCAAATATCTATTAAAATATAATATTGTATTTTTGTTCGGACTAATTCTTTTTGCAACACAAATTCTGATTTTTTGCAATATTTTACTTACTTAAAAATGTTTTGCGATTAAAAATGTAATCAAACTTAATGTTGTTTTATTTATTGAACATATAAAAATTTTATATGCAAATATAAAAGTGGTATTTGATATCTGGAAGTACTCAATTAAAAACAAATTTACCTACATTTGAACTAATGGCACCTTTGAGTCACCAGAAAAAACTGAATTGAAGTTGCGGCTCCCAAAATTTTGTTTTAATTAATTCTTTTAGTGGAATGGCTCTTTGGTTCAAAAACGTTCCCGACCCCTGAACTATAACATAATCAACGAGACGTTTCTTATTTCTTGAATCTTTTGATCAATAATTTTCCTCCAATTAATCTGTCCAGACTACAACATTATCAGATCTTATATTTCTGTCTTCGATGGCACTTTTAACTGCATCAATCCATCTTGGCCTTCCTTTGGGTTTTCTTCCTGCCAACCTGGCAAAGAACACTTGTTTTGCTAATCTTCCCTCTCCGATCTGTTTAAGCGACCATACCATCTGAGATTAGTACTGCTAACACATTTCTGAATGCTAACACAATGTCAAGTTCTTTCATTCTAATATCTTCATTTTTAATATGATACTGCCGTTGATGTCATCTGTTCACTCCATTAATCTTTCTCAGAACTCTCATATCTATGGTCTCCAGTCTTTAATCAACTGTTTTATTTCTAACCTAGCTCTCAGATTCATAAGTTAAAATTGATTTGAACTTTCTTATTCCATAAATTTATATGGAATAAGAAAGAATTGACTAATTCTTTCTTATTCCATATAAATTTATTCAGTTGACTTCCCATCATGCCTGATTTACTAATTCTGTTGTCTATTTCCATATTTAATTTGCCATCTTCACTAAAAATTGTGCCTAAATAGCTGAAATATTTTACTTGTTCTATAGGTTCACCATTCAGGATACAGTTGATGCTGTCAATGTTTCTGCCTATTTTCATTGTCTTTTCCTTTTTATTGTTGATTTTCATATCAAATTTATTACAGCAGTTATTCAATTAAGTCAGGGAATCTTGCAGACTTGTACCAGATTTATTCAGACGTATGATATCATCTGCATAAAGAACTAAGATTAACATTGCCAATTTTGATATCAGATTTAATACCATTTTCCTTCATAATGCGATTCATATAGATAATGAATAACAGTGGAGATAATGTGCACCCTTGTCGTACACCATCAAAACATCTTCCTGTAACTCCTTCAATTATAACTGCTGACTTACAGCTTAAATAGAGACTATGTATTGCTTTATATAATGTCCTATTTACACCATATAACTGTCGAGTTTTGAAGAGCTTTTCTTTGGGCATCTTTTCCAGATCTACAAAACTTAAATACAAATATTTGTTGTATACCCAAGATTTCTCAACTATTTGTCTTAAAGAGAAAATCTGATCCTGCAATCTCTATTTGGCCTGAACCCAACTTGTTCTTCACCATGCTTTCCTTCCACAATTTTTCTTAGCCATTTCTCAAGTATACTTGCATAAATCTTACCAGGAACACTCAGCAAGAGTGTTCCTGGTAAGATTTAATCACCTCTGTAATTCTCACATTTTTATTTCCATATTTATAAATGGGTACTATGAGAGCTCTACTCCAATCACCCAGAATTCAATTCTCTGACAGGCATTTTGAATTATGCAGTGCAGCTACTCGAAAACTTTTATACCTCCATGTTTGAGCATTTCTGTTCAAATTTCATCCAGTCCATCTGTCTTTCCACATTTCAGGTTTTTGTTTATTTTTTTCTACTTCAAGTACTGATATGTATTCCTGATTGCATGACTGTTGAGTGTTTTCTACCACCCTGCTGTCACTGCTTGTTTAAATTAGCAATTTTTTGAAGTAATTACATCATACATCAAGGATATCTTTATCTCCAGTTTTCATGTCATCTTAATCATCTCTGATTCCTTTTACAAGTATTTTTCCCCCTATTTCCAAGATTTTACAATCTGTTGTAAAAACTTTATCTCTTCCTGGAGTTTATCAAATTCCATGCAACTGTGATCTCTTTTATTTTGGACAAACTGGACGTTCTCTTGAAAAAAGAATCCAAGAACATCAATCATCCATTCTTCACAACAAACCTGAAAAGTCTGGATTGGCTCAACACGGGATTGAAACTAACCACAGCATCCTTTGGTCCAAGACTAGCCTCTTACATAGATCCCGTTATAGGTTCGAACGTTTATTCAAGGAAAGCGTGGAGGCCTTGCTCCATCGCCCCAACCTGAATCGTAATGACTGTATATCTATATCAAAAATCTGGGAAAGTCTAATCAAGATTACTCATTAATTAATTTTTTTTTTTTTTAATAGCAAATTCAATCATGTTTGTATGATTCAACCAGGGCCAGCTCATGCATAGGCACTGCAGAACTGCAGCACCCACAATTTTTCTTGATATATAAATATATTTATTAATTTATTTATATTTGCTTGTAATATTTAATTTTATCATCACCAATCCTATACAATTCTCTTATTTTGTATAAAAAATAATAAAAATCCATCTTGTAGCACTTAGAAGGGCGAAAAACGCTAGCGACACTGTGGTAAACACAGCGCGTGCAAGCATATGCACATCATAGCGAGATGCGAGCTATTAGCGTAATGAGATTAGTACTGCTAACACATTACACATTATGTGTGGAACTGCGCACTGTCTGTCGCGCAGTTCCACTGTTGTTTATATGCAGTTTGTGCCAGTAGTAGAGTGTTCGTAGTGCTTATCGTGTTTACTCCGTCTCTTTAAATATTTGGACATTACAATTAAAGGATTTAATTGTAATTCCAAAAATTGTAAATTCATTCCTTTAATTACAATTAAAGGAATGGATTTTATTTTTAAGTAATTTTGAATTATACCAAACTGTATAATTTTATTGATAATAAACAATATTTTTGCATGTTTAATTTTTTTTTAAATTTTTACCATAATTTTGATATTTTATCCAAACATGTATACACTGTACTTACAGTGTGTATGTATATTTCGAAAGTTGCAGCACCCCCACAATTTCAAGCCACAAGCCGCCACTGGTTGTTGCCAAAGTCTTCCCATGACTTTTGTTTGTTTAGCTAGTTTACACACACTGCTTTGCTTTCTTACATTTGTCTCTGTATTCTCTAAGAGCACAAGCTTACTTGCTTGCCAGGAACTTTCTATATGCTTTCCTTCACTGTCTCTTTTAAATTCCTGAGTCAACCATGTTCTGATTTTTCAATCCTTACAGATAACCTCACCACATGCTTCTCTGGCTGAATCAATCAATGTTTTCTTCAAGGTTTGATAGTGAATCTCCAAGGTTTAGTTCTTGTTTTCAAACTCTTTCATTTTTTCTTGAATGATGTTTGTATATTTGAGTCTACTTCAGAAAGCTCCTCAAGTTTGATTTGTTTTAAAATTTCTTATACACTCTTCTTTTCAATATGAAACCCCATTTTATACTGCTCAAAACCAAATAGTTGGAACATAACTATTTCATGTCCTGAGCAGACACCATTATTAGTAGCTTTACTCTTTTCTCCAAATTTTCCCAAAACATTTCTATATATCTGGTAATCATTTTCTACTCTGCTGTTTAGATCTCCAATAAGATCTAAAAATTTCATTATTTCTTCCTTAGGACAATTTTCTGTGGGACCATAGGCACAAATAAATCTCATTGTCCAGTTCCCTATTCTGATATTTACTGACATCTCTCTCTACTTGATAGTGCCTGCCATTCAAAAAGATCATCTTCATATTTAGTGTCGAATACTATAGCTATTCCTTCTTTTCCCTGCTTGTTATTGCCTGAATATATCATATTTTTGACTTACAAAGATCTAACATGTTTCAGTCAAGCCTATTATGTTAATCTGGTACTTATCCAATTCTTCTGCTAGTTTCATTTCTTTTCTATTGATGTTTCTTATGTTGATAGTACCAATCTTGAACTCTTCTGGTGATGTTCAATTGGAATGTGTTCCAGGATTGAAAATGATTTAACCTCAAAAATTGCAAAATTAAAGCATATTACATAGACAACATGCCAATTACAGAAAGTCACAAGGTATTTAAAATACCATAGGGAGGATAAAAAAAATTAAGCAGCAAAACAAAAAAATAACCAGGATTGGCTGTCTGATAGGTATCAGAGAGTTGTGTATGGTGGAGCAGTTTCCAGGAGGCAGAAGGTTACAAGTGGGGTCCCACAGGGTTCAGTACTAGGACCTATATTGTTTAACCTTTATATCAATGACATAGACAGTGGATTGCAGGGGGATATTCAGTTGTTTGCGGATGATGCGAAGCTGGGAAGGATTATTAGTAATAGTGCAGATGTGGTAGCCCTGCAAGAGGATTTAAATAAGCTAGATAGATGGGCAAATGAATGGGGGTGTCAGTTTAATGCAGCAAAATGTAAGGTCTTGAGGTTTGGGAAACATCGATGGGATGCTGCATACTCTATGGGAGGAGTTATACTGGAGGAAGTAGGGAAGACAAGAGATCTAGGGTTGATGATTGATAGAAACCTGAAGTTTAGGGGACATATTGCAAAGGTGGTGAAAGTAACACAGAGGATTGCTGCTATTATGAGAAGGACACTGACCTGCAGAGATAAGAGGGTTATCATTCCATTGTATAAGTCTCTGATCAGACCACACTTGGACTATTGTTCTCAGATTTGGTCCGCAGGATTTGAAGGGGATAAATTAACTGTGGAAAGGATACAAAGACGGATGACAAAGATGGTTTCAGGACTGTACAAGGATAGTTATGAAGATCGGCTGAGAGAATGTGGACTGCAGAGTTTGGTGGATAGAAGAAGGAGAGGTGATATGATTGAGACTTTTAAACTATTGAGAGGTGGTTACAGGGTTGACACTGGGGAGTTCTTTCACTTGCTTGATCAGCGGGAAGGAGTGATGACAAGAGGCCATCCCTGGAAGTTACGAAAGGAAACTGTGAGCAAGAGGGTAAGGAGTGGTTTCTTTGTGTGGAGGGTGGTTGAGCTGTGGAATGCATTGCCTGATGGAGTGGTGGGAGCGAGAACGGTCAGTGAGTTTAAAGAGTGGTATGATAGACTTTGTGTTTCTCAGGGGGGGACCTCCCCTCGATGAGTCTTGACAGACTTTATGTCTTAGGAAGGACCTCCCTCGATGAGTCTTTTGACTCCTTGGAGGCCTGAATAATAATAATAATAATAATAACAAAGGCATGCTGACATTAAACTAGCCAGCAAAGGTTGGTCGATTGGTAGAGCCTCTGCTACTAATGGCTCAGTTAAGTAAGTTTGAGCGCGGTTAGTAGTTGGAAGGGGACCAATCGTTCGATGCTGTTGGCACACTCTCCATCGATGAGTCTTTGGACTCCCTGGAGGTGTCAAATAATAATAATAATAGATAAGCAGGTTATAACTTACCCAGAGCAAAAATTAAAAATATAGCACATGCAATTGAATAACAGACAAGAAAAGCAAAAGAGATGAGAACTCTACTAGGTACTCACGACTTCACTAGCGATAAGTTCAGTATGAGAGGGGATATGAATGGTTTGATAAAAGAAGCGAGAGTGAAGAGTGAGAATTGAAAATCGTAAGTCTATTACCATTAAGAAGGGCTATGGTGGCAAAACGAGTCCATGCATAGGCTGTCTAGAAGGAAGAGATACGAGTTTTTGGATGTGTGGAGTGAGTATGATGGAAGAATAAATTTGGATAAGAGGAAGAGCCTACATGCATTTGGTATCAGAAGTCTTGAAAAATTATTAATGGGTATGAGACCTAACACAGAAAGTCAGGGAAACTAAATTATGATGGGAGGACTGGCAAGAATCTGTGTATATGATCAGCAATGTTATGTAACTATGTTAATTATAGGAATGAGCATTATTATGAAAATGATTACGAGAGAACAATTTTGTGTTTGTCTGGTTTGGGTCCATCAAGAATGTACAAAGATGTCTGCATAAGTAAGGCACTAGATAAGAGCAGAGATCTGCAAGTTGTCTACATGCACAATGTAGACAAGAGTATACAAAAAAGAAGCCTGCAGGTAACTCTGTGTGTGTGTGTGTGTGTGTGTGTGTGTGTGTGTGTGTGTGTGTGTGTGTGTGTGTGTGTGTGTGTGTGTGTGTGTGTGTGTGTGCGCGCCCGCGCGCATGAATGATAGGAATATCAGAGATAAAGGAGTAGAGTTTGTTGCCTTGGAAATACATTGTGAACTCAGATTGATTGTAGACATTGGTGAGACCTATCAGAAGTGGATATATCACCTGGTAGTGAGTGTAAAGGGTACAGTTACATAGACAAAGTGGATATTAGATCCAACATTATTTCAAAACCGCACTTTCAAAGTTGCAGGGAACAGTTTGTAGAAACTAAGAAAGTTTCATAAAATTAACCAGAGAGTTTATGAGAATACAATCCTCATTGTTGGAGTTGTCTTGGCTTGCACTACTTCAAAGACATGAGCACTGCCCAAGTGCCCATTTTTAATAAAGGGTGTAGTATTTTTAGGAAGGATAGACAGGATAAGAGAGAGAAGGGGACTGTGCTACCAATGATATCGAATGACTTGAATCCAGTTAATGTTGAGACCTATGACTATAATATTAGTAAGTTTTTCATATGGCAATGAGTTTGAAGCCATCTGGTGTGTGTGTGGGGGGGGGGAAGGAGTCTAATAAGAGCAAATACATAGTGGGATGTTGTTACAGATCTCATGGAATGGTTGCGAGTGATGAAGAAATGCATCACCAAATAAGGATGATGGGTGAGAAACGAGTATTCATAATGGGAGACTTTAATTATCCAAACATTGAGTAACAGTAAAATCTCATGGGAAGAATGAAATTGAATTTATTGAGCTGTTGCGAGACAACTTCATCAAGCAGCATGTGACAAAAAAAGGAACTCGAGGTCAAAGAGTATTAGATTTTATTATAGTGTCGGGGGGGGGGGGGATCAGTTAAAGACGTAGCTATTCTGCCTCCAGTTAGTGTCAGTGATCATGACTTGAGAAGTGGCTAAGTTTATGAATAACTATAGAATAACATGTATGCCACAGTAAAATAAATTTTATTATGTAAATATTTCTTCATCTTACGTATTTTGTCTTAAATATTTCATCCAAAAAATAATCAACCATTCTCCTGTAAAGCAACCCAGACAAGAAGCCCACAGGACTCCTATACCACATATTAAAGACATCTCTGAATGTGTGGCAAAAATTATGAAAAAATATCAACTTATTGCTACATATAAACCCATCAACCAAATTCATAATCTGCTACCTTCTCCAAAAGACAAAGGTCTGGCGTATACCATGTTTGTGTAACTTGTCTTACTCTGGACAAACAGGAAGATCTGTATATAAACATATCTCTGAACATCAAGACCACATCCATCTTATCAAACCTCACAAATATGGCCTTGCACATGGAATTGAAAACACTAACCACAGGATTCAATGGCAAAACGCTAAGTTGCTACATAGATCCATATCTAAACATGAACGTTATATAAAGAAAGTGCTGAAGCCTTACTTCATAGACCTAATCTCAATCGTAACGACTGCCTCACTATTCCAAAAGTTTGGCAAATTGTTATTATTACATGACACCTCCAGGGAGTCCAAGGAATCATCGAGGGAGGGCACCTACTTTACAACTCTCTGTCTCCACCACTCACAATCCACCAATGAACAGCAACTACCATCATCGTCTACACCAATGCCATCTACTGTCCACCATCACTAGTATTTTCACAGAGAATCACAAACATCCATGCCCACAGCAGGATTTCAACCCACAGCCTTTTGGCTGGAGAGCAGATATGCTAACCACTCGGCTATCCTCAATTGTATCAAATAAATTTATCTCTTATATATATTTTAATTTCAGCCCAATAGTTTAATCCATGAACATGCAACTGTATACTTGGAGGGATTCCAATTTAAGTATGCACTCTACTGTTTTCTAATTCAATTCCTACTGTTGTTCGCTATTTGTACTGATGATGTCTTATGATATGTAAGACAAAATATGTAATAAAGTTTATTTTACTGTGGCATATGTGTTATTCTATAGTTACGGACTCTCTGCAGGTTTCATTATACAAGTAAGTTTATGAATGTTCAATTCAAGAAAAGGTTACATGCTGAACTACAAAGCAGGAAATAATGACCAACTGAGGAGTATGCTGAGTTCTGAATCCATGGTATTGGTTGTTGGATGGGAAGAATATTAACAGCACATGGGAAACATTTAAAAAATACTTAAATGATGCAATATTGGAATGTGTCCCTAGAATTTGAAGAATAAATAAGGCAGGGGTGAAATGGATATGTAATCTTATTAAGCAAGAGATAGATAAGAAAAGGATGATGTGGAAGGAAGGTGTGCATAAATATGATGCCAGTCATGAAAAGTATAAGAAGCAGGTCAGAAGAGTCACAACTGTTGTATAGAAAGCTAAGTCTGAGTAAGAAAAGAAACTGGCTCTGCAATCTAAAGACAACCCAAAAGAATTCTAACATTCTGCTGCAAGTAAAAGAAAGAATAACTGCACTGAATGCAGGTGTGAGGGTGACAGATACAGAACTAATGTTCAACTAATGAGTGCCCACCTTGCTAAAAGCTATCAATCTGGTGTGTGCAATCAAACTAGAAACCTATCAATCTGGTGTATACAATCAAACTAGAAACCTATCAAACCTAGAAAAGCTATCAAACTAGAAACCTAGTGTATGCAACATTGCACTCACTGCTACCTCTTCACTGGATGAAGAAACTTGTATTTAATAAAGTAGAAGTCCCTATTTATGCTTAAAAAACCATCCACTTAATCAAAATTGAACTGTTAGAACTAATTTTTCTAGAAGTACCAAATTCAACCAAAATCTGTTACAACATATTGATTTACACAATATATTATACATAAAGAATGCAATGCTTAGAGTGCTACAAGCATGATGAAATATGTTTAACAAACATAGAGTGCTATAGCATAAAATTCACTTTCTCCCCCCAAAAAAATTACAAACAGCATCATCATCTTCTAATGTATCAAACTCAGTGGCCTGTCACAGCCAAATAGATAGCACAATGTGGATAATGGTGGAAGTTTATTTTGCACTTGGTTAGACTATAATAAATTTAGTTTAATCCTTTATGTGTAAGCAAACAAAGTTTGCACCTGAAAATATCTTCAGGACTGAGGTAAGGTGGTACATCCCTTGGCAACTCGCAGCAAAGGTGGACCAAACTCTCATCACTCCCTGTCTCAGTATCTCCTATAATGCAAAGCACATCTCCTTACAGACATGTATACTGCTATGCATTAAGGGAAGGGCCACTACCCACAGACCGATTTCGACATTTATTGAGGTCTCGTCAGTGGGAGGCAGACCCAGAGTGGTGATACTAAGGCAGAAGCAATGGAGAGTTATATTTACTTATGAGTTGCCACCGAGTTACGAGTTGCAAGGAATGTACCACCTTACCTCAGTCCTGAGATTATTTTCAGGCACAAACTTTGTTTGCTTACACTTGGATAAAGGATTAAACTAAATTTATTATAGTCTAACCAAGGTGAAAAATAAACTTCCAACATCTTTCTCTAAATCCAGAGTAATGTAATAATAAGGTGGTACACCAGTTGGCAACTCGTATAAGTAAATATGACCTCTCCATTGCTTCTGCCTTAGTAACACCACTCTGGGTCTGCCTCCCACTGACGAGACCTCAATAAAGGTTGAAACTGGTCTGGGTAGTGGCCCTTCCCTTAATGCATAGCAGTATACATGTTGGCAAGGAGATGTGCTTTACATTATGGGAGATACTAAGACAAGGAGTGATGAGAGCTTGGTCCACCTTTGCTGCAAGTTGCCAAGGGATGTCAACCTTACCTCAGTCCTGAAGTGTATATAGCAGTATACATGTTGGCAAGGAGATGTGCTTTACATTATGGGAGATACTAAGACAAGGAGTGATGAGAGCTTGGTCCACCTTTGCTGCAAGTTGCCAAGGGATGTCAACCTTACCTCAGTCCTGAAGATATTTTCAGGAGCAAACTTTGTTTGCTTACACTTGGATAAAGGATTAAATTAAATTTATTATTGTGGATAATGGATTATATAGTGTGTGTGTGGATGGTGAATTAAGCAGTATAAATGGGGTTGTTGTGGTATGGAGAGCTCTCCCACAATGAGTTCTTGGACACAATAAAGGTATCATGTAATAATTATAATAATAATATTTAATGCTATGACAGTTATGCAGTTAATCTTATCTGCACTTGACTGTTCAATATTTTTTTTTACTAAACGTGTATGTAATTAACTACTTCAGAGGAAAAAATCTGAATAATAATTATTATTATTATTATGTGACACCTCCAGGGAGTCCAAAGACGCATCTTCTACCAGCAGAATTGGGGAAAAAGAAAACCTTACCAGATGTTTAAGGATGTAACATCTTGAAAAGATCACTTTTGGCTGATTAAGGAAAATTTATACAAAGAGACAGCTTCTATTATATATTGGGGGCAGAATTAAATTTGGTGGGAAAAAGAAAGCCTTACTAGATGTTTTGAGATAACGCATCCTCAAATTACTCTACAAAACTCCTTCACACACAAAAAAAGTCTACATGAAATCTTGAATAATTTTTGGACATTTTCAATAATTAAACAGAGGTTTAATAGTTTCAATATTTTCTCTGTCATAGAAACATCTTCTGGGGTACAATGCAATATAAAAATTGTAATAACACACACAGTTAGATGAAAAACATTACACTAGAAACCTGAAATATCTTGGTAAGTTCAACATGACTATATTTATTTAGATTAGGTTGGTTTTTAAAAAATCTATTGCTGATTCCAAAGAAGAAGGATACAAACAAGAAATACTTATTTTTTGGAATCACCAGATTTAAAAAAACAAGTTAATCTAAATAAATATGACTGTGTTAAACTTCCAAGATTTGGAAAACATTTGTAGATCTCAGTCCAACAGCTGAAGCTAGCTACTAGCACCAATATTCCCTCTAATTTTTGCCAGCCCATGTACACATGAAAAATATTTTGTGAAAGTTTCCAGTCTCAGACTTACAATAACAAATGTCACAAGCCACAAACTCTTGATTTGATATGCCTAAAATTGGAGACAACATCTTTGTTAAAATATTTTGTGCACTACATGATAAATACTTCTAAAAGAGCACCTAAATGCTTACCAATTCATTTGCTTAAATGCTGCATATATTTGCAGTTTAAAAATAAATTATGTCACATTTGTCTAGTCACTCAAATTTAAACAAATTTGCAGTTCTTTCTGTTTTAATTTCGGCAGTAGCATTTTGAGGTTTAATGCCATAAAATCGCTAATGTAATATTTATTTCAACGTTCTATATTAATGTTGATTTTTTTGTTCGTCCAGCAATAACCTGTAAAACTGCAAGCACTAAATTAATTTGCTTAAATCTGGATAACTATAATGACAAAAATCCATCACCATTTGCATGAGTTCAAGTGAGTTCATTTGTTTCGAGTGTCTAGACAGTAGCCACTCGAAACAAATATATCACTGCAACTTGCTTACATCACTGCTAGTTTTCCCACACAGCACAGAATTACTAAATAAAATAAGTGACAAGTGTGATTTATCACATAAGTTGTTTTTATAGTATGTTTAAAAATGGTTGACTATAAATTAGAAATTTTGAAAGAAAATATTTTGTGCATGCAGTTACTAGGCATGTTCACTCCCTTTATGACCAGTGTGTGTACACATGTGCACGGTTTAGAGAGAACAATGACTAACACCCACAGAGTTCCTCTCTTAGGACTTCAGACTTCTAACATTTTCTATTTATTGTATCTGTGTTTGTGTGTGTGCCAATACAATGTTTACACTAGCCTAGAAGATGTCTAGGAGGTAGATGAAATATTCAAACTATTAAACCTGTGTTTAATTAATTAATTCTTTATTTATTTGTGCTGCTTTCATTCCACTAAACCTAATGAGTTTAAACCAGCATCTAAGCCTCAATATGCATTTCTTGCAATATCTAGGCTAACTTCCATATTAAATTGTCTCATCAAAGGGGAAGAGGGGGGGGGGATTCATTCCTGAGTAGGAGAAGAATTTGTTGTGCAGTATTAAAGCAGTTCATTAAAAAGCAAATATATGAAAGCTAAGAAGTGAAACCTTTCATTTCAGAAAAACATTGGTTTGCATTCAGCTTGAATAATAACAACTTATTCCACATAAAATAGCACACAATTTAATTAAAATAAATAACAGTGCTTTTATCCATTAATAAAACATCAAATATAAACATAAAAGTATAAAGCAGCTGTTATTTCGGTTTGGAAAATATTTTAAAAAGCTCTATTTTCTAAAACATGAAATAAAATTTATCAAATGTTTAGCAATATCTTTCAACAGAAAGATCATTGCTAAATGAAGTAACAGTTTCTTCCTACACACTCATAAAAATGACTCAGAGCAAGCACAGAAATATCAAATTCTTAACAGAGCCAACAATTTATCTCATTAAATGATACAATACTAAAGACAGATGTCCCCATCTTTAAAAAGATATGGAAATCATCCAAAACACATACAGCATATAAATACTTGGTATGCTACTATCACCAAATACCATTTTACTCAGCTCTACTCAAAAAATAATAAAATAGCAGCAAATTTTCAAAATGAACAGGTAAGCTGCAGAACTTGAGAGGGGAAAAAAAAAAATCCTTATGTATTAAATCAGAAGATGATGGTAACAAATTCATCAATCTGATATATCTTACCTAAGAGATGCAAAGGAAAAGGAAGAAGAGTGAGAGAAACAGATGGGTAGGGAGATGATAACAAGAGAAGAGTTTTGTATAGGAATTCCATGACAAGAGAAGTGCTTGATAAGAGTGACTTTCCTACGTATAAAGATTAAAGATGTTAGAATATGAAGAGGAAAATTGAAAAACGTGACTGTTTTGGCAGGCAATTTGATAGGTGACAAGTATTATGAGAGAAGATATGAAAAAGGGTTACCAGAAAAAGCAAAAAAAAAAAGGAGAGAAAATGAAAGAGAGAGTAAAGACTTTGGGTATGCCACCACTGGCTTCAACAGGCATCAGTGAATCCACACACACACACATTCACCTGCAGGCAAACGTGCATGCAGGCATCCTTGAAGCAAGAGCATGATCAAATAATGCTGAAATAGTTTCTCAGGTTCCAAATTTGGATGATAGGCAATGCAAGGTGCCAAGTTGGTTGTGGGCCCCATGGGACACTACTGCCATTTGTGTATGCTAATACCAGAAGCATTTGGAATAAGAAAAAAGGGTTGTTGGCATGGGTTGCTTCAACTTGACCAAAAGTTATGACATTGGAGCCTAGTCGATGAAAGATGATATAGGAATATGATGTAAGGAGTATAGCATTTTCAGGGAGGCTAGAGCAGGATGAGAGGATGGGGAGGAGAGTATTAGTAATAATAGTGCAAGAATTGCAGACAAGAAAAGTACGTATTCAGTATGAGCATAGAGGTGTGAAAGGCTGTGCATCTGTCAAATGTGAGATAGATGCAAATAGGTCAAACTATACAATGAGATGCTGCTGCTGCTGTAAGGCCAGGGAATACAAGGGAAGTTATGGATGGCATGCATCATCCAATGAATACAATGAATGCAGGGAAGGTAATTATTACAGGAAACTTCAGCTCCAAGGACATTAGACTGGAAGGATCATACTGAAGTAAGGAAATGGACTTTATGCAGCTACTAAGACACAATTACCTGAGACAGCTGATGGAGAAGACTCAAAGTGAATGCATCTAGTGAAAGCTTCAAAGTAGTCATAGTGCTCTGAATGGAAGAGTGGTTGTATATTATTGACCTAAGAGGATGCCAAATGTTAAGTTAAGAAGGGATATACGTGGAACTATTATTATTATTATTATTATTACACGACACCTCCAGGGAGTCCAAGGACTCATCGAGGGAGGGCACCTACTCTGCAACTCTCTATCCACCACTCCATCCACTAACTACAACGAACCGCAACTATCATCATCAACAACACCAGCGCCATCTACCGCCCACCATCACTATTATTTTCACAGACAATCACAAACATCCATGCCTATGGCAGGATTCGAACCTGCAGCCTTTTGGCTGGAGAGCGGATACACTAGTGTATGGAGAAGCTTGAAGCAGTGCAATGGCATAAGAATGTGTAAGAGAAGGATGTTATCAATATGTTACTTAATTATTATTATATGGTATCTCCATGGAGACTCATGGAGATCCAAACTAACTATTATATACACAAATCCTACCATACCTCTCCTTAAACTCATTCACTCTCAGGGCATAATTCTAACAATCCATTCCACTCATTCAACCCTCCCCATGCAAAAATCTGGTCTGCACACTCCTACTAACCACAGTCTTACATAACTTCCATGAATGGCCCCTTGAGACTACTGGTCATATACTGAAACATTTTTTATCCATCATTGTTATAAATCTCCTTTAATATCTTAAAAGTTAATATCTATCATGTCCCCTCTTTTCAACTAAACTTTGTAATAACCCACAAACTCTCAACATGTCCTCATATGGAGCATTCCACAGACTTGTCATTAGTCCCTGAATCTTCTCTACTGCCTCCTGATCCCTAAGTAACCCAGGTGACTAAATCTGTGCACAGTAGTCAAGATGTGACTACACAGCCTTAGAAAGAGGGATAATAACCTCCCTATCTTTACTTGTTAGTGTGTTTTTCAACATCCAAGTAATCTTTTGATCCATTTAACAACTTTTGCAATATGCCCTCTGAACTTGAATTCTCTGTCCACCATTATCCCCAAGTCCTTAGCGTCATCAATTTCCTACAATCCAATAATGTATCAACGTGATACATAATATGCAACCTTTTCAACCCGAAGTGCATATATATTTTGCAATATTAAATTGACAACCATTAGCCTTTGCCCACAATGCCAATTTATTTAAATCATCCTGCAGAATATCTACTCCCTTTTATCTACTATGCCTCTCCCTAGTTTTGCATCATCATCAGCAAACAACTGAATATTCCCTCTTAGACATTTCCCTATATTGCTGATATATAAATGATAGAGTGGTGTCCCTTGTACTGAACCCTGAGGTCATCCTCATTCTCTTAGATTCACTTCACCATATACTACTTTCTGGTGTCTGTCTGTCAGCCACTCTCCTATCCATGCAACTAGCTACACATCCATTCCTATTTTCTCCAACTTTTGTAATAGTTTTCCATGTGGTATTCTGTCAAATTCCTTTGCAAAGTCCAGCAGTATCATAGTGTAGACATTTCTTTTATCCAATTCTGCTGCTGCCACTCTATTATAAAATATGAATAAATTACTAAGATAGGATCTATCTTTTACAAAGCCATGCTACCCATTATAGAGTATCACATCCCTATCCACCCAATGTTTGATTTTACCTTTAGTCACTTTTCCAATACTTTAACAACCACTCCCGATATATTAATTGGTCAGTAGTTTGCTATCTCTGTCTTGGAGTCACCTTTATGTAATGGAACTATTTTACCCTCTTTCCACTCCCCTGCACAGAACTGAGACAGATTGAACAATTTCATCAGAAGCAATGCTAATTCTCTTGCATATTCACACAGTACACGGGCTGGCATACCATCCAGTCCCACAGCTGTGTTCACATTCATATTTTTTAATATGCTGAACACTTCCTCTTCATTTCAGTTGCTCCAAGATGCCTCCTAAGTCTGTTGTAATTATACAGCTTTATAGTTATACGAAACAACACCAAGAGTGTTGGATCTGATAATAACATCAGAAGATGTATCCATTTTTTCCCTTTTTTTTTTTTTCAGAGGGAGGGGGGTGCAATGATATCTCTCTATAAACTATAAACTTGAAGAGTTTGAAATAAATGTTTTTTTTTTTTTTTGAACACTTTCAAAACGGTGATTAATCTGAGTGCTTGATGGTATAATATTACCCAAATAAGGATAAGTTACAACAGAAGATAATAATGCAATTACTCAGCAAAGTACATGATCTTACCAACCATCGCAATATGTAAAGCGACTGAGATGAGCAAAAGTTATCCATGCTAAGTTGTTACAAGACATCGCTTGCATAAGGAAAGAAATTGTATGAATTCTCTCAAATACACACGTTATACAACATGTGGGAAGAAAAAATGTGTTCCAACTGGGATAATTCTGTGAAAACACAAATTTTAGTCACAGAATTTTAATAAACTGTAGTTTATCAAGCAGTGTCGATTATATTCCGTCTATAAGCGTCAGGGGCAGACACATGTCTTGGTTTCTATGCCATACGCTTACTAATTCCGACATAGATTAAGTATAAATTACATATATAAACATCAAATAGTTATATCACAGTAATATATGATTTGCGACATGTTTATGTGTTCGAGATCGAGGACCTTACAATTGCACTACTAATGTTTAAGCAATAATGTATTCGACACAGGCTAAAACTTACTTGTCTCGTATAACAGTTTGCAGCTCCTTAATTTGATCATTTATTGGAATTAATTTAAAGTTTGGACCATATTCTTCAGCCTTCGATGATACATACGTCTGACTTTTTTGTGTAATAGATTTCAAAACATCTGGAGCGTCAGGCATTATCATCATTGAACACATACAAAAAACACATGAACACGTGCAACTTCAACAGCAATCTTTGCCTACTTATTTTTGTTGCGTTTGTTGACGTTTCCGATGCCGTAATCATTACGTATGTAATCATTTTAAAAAATTTGTGAAAATCAATAATCTGATTAGATAATAGTTAGCTATAGCGGCCAAAAAAAAAAAAAAATCCTAAGGAGTTTTTTCGATATGTGGCCAATAGAAGAAAGAATGATTATAGTAGGATGGGATTGCATGGTGAAAACGGAGGGCTGCGGAGGATATAGTTGAGATATTTAATGAGCAATTTATAAAAGTATTTCATTCTTGTGAATGCGACATCATGCAGAACTTGAAAGCAGTGGGGAAGGAGAAGAAGGAGGAGGAAATGTTAGTAAGTGAACAGGAAGTATAGGAGGAATTGAATAGACTTGATGTAAATAAGGCTGTGGGACTTGAAACTATTTCACCACGTGTTTTGAGGGAATGTTCCAGAGAGTTAACAACAACTTTTGCATATCTTTTCAACATGAGTCTCTCACTGGGTCAAGTTCCAAAAGAGTGGAAAGAGGATGAAATTGTTCCATTTCATAAGGGAGGTGATAAGTGTAGAGTTTTAAATTATAGACCAGTCTGTGTGTCTGGAGTTGTGGTCAAGGTATTAGAGAAGCTAGTTAGGACTAAGATTCAGAATTGGGTTGACAACAGAAAAATACTCTTTGGCTGCCAGCATGGATTTACTAAAGGAATATCGTGCTTTAGCAATCTGTTTTTATAATAAAGTGACAAATGCGTTGGATAAGGGTGTTGCATATATATATACAGTGATACATTTAGATTTTGCAAAGGCGTTTGACAAATTGCCACATTACAAGCTGGTAATTAAACGAACGGATGGGGCTGAACAGTAGAATAGTTCGCTGGATTGGAAATTGGCTGTCTCATAGGTATCAGCAAGTTGTCTATGGAGGAGCTATATCCCAGAAGGGAAAAGTTACTAGTGGTGTACCCATGGGTCTGTTTTGGGTCCACTGCTGTTTAATTTGTATGTGAATGATATTTTGAGAGGTCTGAATGGTGATATGCAGATGATGCAAAGTTGGGGAGAGCTATGAGGAGTACAGCGGATGCTGTAGCTTTCAAGAGGACTTGAATACACTGGCTAAATGGGTAAATGAGTGGGGATGTCCATTCAATGTTGCAAGGTGTAAGGTTTTGAAATTTGGGAAGCAGAGATGGGATGTAAAGTACACAATCGGTGGAAATATCTTGGAAGTGGTAGAGCAGATGAGAGATCTGGGAGTGATTGTAGACAAGGACCTAAGAATTCGGGGACTTGTTACTAAATTTGTGAGGAGAACACAGCAGATAATGGGAATAATACAGAGGGCATTGACTTATAGAAATAAGGGTGTTACAGTTCCTTTGTATAAGGCTTTGATCAGGCCACATATGGATTACTGTGCAGAGATTTAGTCACCTAGTTTTCAAAAAGATGATGTGTTGGAAAAAGTTTAGAGACGATTGACTAAGGTGGTTTCTGGTCTCTGGAATGTTGAGCATGAAGATAGATTGACAAAATGCAATTTGCAGAAATTGGTGGATAGAAGGAGGAGAGGGGATATGACCAAGACATATAAGCGTTAAGAGGTTATTACCAGATTAATGTAGGGGAGGTTTTGCACAGATGGGTGAAGATAGGAAGAGAACAAGATGTCATCCCTGGAAGCTGTATAAGGAGCGTGTGAGGAGCAGGTTTTTTGCATGGAGAGTGGTGAGTGATTGGAATGCATTGCCCGAGAGTGTGGTGAGCACAGAGACAGTGAACATATTTAAGGCACGGTATGATAAACTGTGTGTATAACAGTGGACCTCCCACAATAAGTCTTTGAGTCAATGGAGGTTTATAATAATAATAATAATAATAATAATAATAATAATAATAATAATAATAATAATAGCTGAATAGGTACAATTTGGCAAAAGAAATTTATTATTTTCGAAGAAATAGAAACGATTCTCAAAAAGTGATATTTGCAGTGATGAGAGAAGTTAAAAGAGAACAATGAAAGATGCAGAAAATCGAATATGAATATATTTGGAATTGAGAGTATCCTTGACATGGTTGTTTAATGAGAGCCTTATATTTAGAAGAATAACAAACTCAAAGAAGGCATGATTGCACCATTGCATAAGAGAAGGAAACATAAAAAAATCAGCTGACGCCTTTTTTATTCCCGTATACGGGGAGTAGGCGAGGCCATTTAGCCCTATCTAACTTTTGGAGACTGAGTGGGCAGTTCAATCTCCACTGGTACAATCAAAGATAGATGGCCCAAGGCTATCACTAATTAAGCGATACACAGTGAAGAGAGATGGCTCAAATGTGCCGCCATCTCCTGGTCCCTAACCATAACACAATATATTTAATGTCTGAAATAATGTGGGTTCTACGGTCGATTTTCTTGAGTTTACAGGACGAAAAACCCGAGTTTCAGGGAGAAAAAACCTGCTTGCCCGTGCCAGAGATCGACTAACTCGGGAACCGGTCGAAAAAAGGCTTAGAAAAATTTCCTCTACTCGCCGACTAGACTCGAAACCAAGTCTTCCTTCGTGCGGCCAAGTGCCGTGGTGTGCAAACGCCACCTCCACTGAGCTACACAGGCTCTAGAAGGAAACAGTGATTTCGAATTATAGACCTTCTCGCATTTCTAGAGTGGTTTACAAAAGGTATTCGGAAGACTTAGAAACATCTTTATAGAGAATGCCGATAGAGATTTTTTAATCAACTAAAATTTTCTAAAAGTCTTGTTTCAACATTCTACTTTCATTTTATAATAAGGCGACTACTGTAGTGGATGAGGTGAAATGCATCAAGCGTGATATTTCTTGATTTTACAAAGGGATTTTCCACATTTCAAAGGTGTACATAAGGCGCAGCAAATGTGAGAATAAGTTGTCAATGACGAGCTAAGAGACTGGCTCTTTGATTGATATTAAAGGATTGTGCATGGAGGAGCTGTATGTCAGAGGAACAGAATTATTTGTGCAGCCACATAGGACTCCCTACTTCAACTGTTACAGTTTTTGACCTATATGTTACAAATGTTGGGAGTGGTTTGCAGTGAGATATTTGTTTGTTATTTTTGAATTACGGAAAAGCAACTAAGGTTATGAAGCCAGTATATTATATAGTAAACTACAAGTTCTCTGGCGAGTTTGCCCATTTTGTGAGGATTTATTCTCCGAAAATAAGGGGTTTCTGAAAAGGAAGCACTGTCAACTCTGTATGAGACTGGCTAGGCCAGCTTCACTTAAAAAACCCTTATAAAAAGTCTCCGGTTCTTGGACGGATTCGAATTCAGATCTTTCCAACGAAAGACCATCAATATTCTTCGTCGATATGGGAGGATCCAGAACGATTGAACAAACTAATTCCAAGTAAGAATGGGACACCATTTACACAGATAAGTGTATGGCTTTGCAGTTTGTCACTGTGTATTACATATGGGTTTTGAGCTGGAAGAGATAGAGAAAGAAAAGACCCATGGACAATAGGTACTTAAATTTAAGTGATATACCAAGGGGGAAAAAAAGAGTTAGCGAAAACTATATCCAGAATTGAAGTTAAAGAAGCTGTTATTCTAATCCCTTGTTGTTTAACTGCCAGTAAGCAAAACTCTAAGATCGAGAACTACGAATCTATGAGTTTCATATATACCGAAAAACTATCGGCGAATCCAAGTGTAATGACCACTTGGTAGAACAACACCAAGGCAACTCGAACCAAAGGTGGAGCAAGCTCCCTCACTATATCACAAAATCCTTGCTGTTGTACTACCAATATATAAAAGAAGATAATTAGCTCTCTTTTTTCCAGCTATTCCTTGCAGACATTATGCTCTTAAGTAAGAATAAATGCATTAAATTTAGGTGCAAAAGTCTTAAACCAAATTAAGTATTTCCTCTGCCAAATTAAGTATGGAAATCCACAGTAAGGAGACAAACAAAAATAGGAAGGAAAAACAGAAAACCAATAGTATTCATATAAATAAGAATTAGCCTGTGTAGTTCAGTGGAAGTGGCGTTTGCACTCCACGGCCCTTGACTGCACGAAGAAAGACTGGGGATTGACTTTTCCAAACCTTTTTCGACCGGTTCCCGAGTTAGTCGATCTCTGGCACGGACAGGTGGGTTTTTTCTCCTGGAAACTCATGAAAATCGACCATAGAACCCACACTATTTTCAGACATTAAAAATATTGTGTTAGGGTTCGGTACCACAAGATGGTGACACGAGGCCATTTTAGCCCTATCTAACTTTTGGAGACTGAGTGGGCAGTTCATTCTCCACTGGTAGCCAATCAGAGATAGCTCTCCCAAGGCTATCACTAATTAATCAGCTTGCAGTGAAGATACAGCAGGGCTAAAATGGCCTCTCCTACTCTCTATACTGGAATAAAAGGCGTTAGTTGATTTTTTTTAAAAAATAAAGAAAAAATTGGGATTTATTTGTCTTTAAAATTTTTAATGAAGAAACATGAAAATAGGTAAATAGAATCAGTATAACTATGGTTATACTGATTCAGTATAATCAGTGAATTTAGAATGAAACTATATAGAGAGCAAGAGAAACATCAGCTGAATAAGGTAATATGGATATTAGTTTAGAAAGAGTTGAAGAGACCATGGGGCATGAAAATTTCTTTTATGTCAATCTTATAGAATCCCTTTAGTAATTTAAAAGTTTCTGTCATATCCGCTCTCTTCCGCCTGTCACCTAAACTCTGCGACTCACACACACTTCGATCCATTCTCATAGACGGATTCCATAGATCTGTCACCAGGTTGGTCACTTGTCTCTAAATCCTCTCCACCATTTCTGATCCCCAAGAAATACAGGTCACAAACTTTGCGCACAGCAGTCAATATGGGGCCGAATCATAGCCTTATAAGGAGGGATAATAACCTCCCTATCTCTATTTGTCAGTGTGTTTTCTTCAGCATCTAAGTAATCCTCTGAGCTACTTTGCCAACCTCTACAAGTAAAGAACCGAGTCTGCACACCCTTACTTTCTACATTTAATGTCCTCTGAATTTCAAACTTCTATCCGCTATCATCCCCAAATCCTAGCCTCATCAATTTCCTGTAGTCTATTACAGGATTCGTACCATCACTATGATAATACAGAGTATGTAATGTTTTCATCCCATTACCTTACATTTTGTAAAATTAAATTGACAGCCTTGTCTTTTGTTCACACTTCCAAATTATTTAAGTCATCGTGATCATCTTGCAAGATATCACATTTATCAACTATATCCATACCCAGTTTCGCATCATCATTAGCAAACAACTGAATGTTCCTCCTTAAATCTTCCGTTATATCATTAATGTACGAATTAAAGAGTGGTCCTAGTAGTACAGAGCCCTGGGCACTCCACTAGTCACCCATATTCACCTTGATTCCACTTCACCATACATCATCTTCTGATGTCTGACTGTCAGCTACCCCCCCTCTCTATACTACTACCTGTCTCATATCCATTCCCATGTCCACCTAAGGCAGGACCTACCTTTTACAAAACCATGATACACCCTTATAGAGTATTATATTCCTATCCACCCATTTCTGAGTTTTATTTTTAACTAATTTTTTGTAATACTTCAACCACCATTCTAGAGATAATAATAATAATCTGTAATTTGCTACTTCTGTCTAGGAGCCACCTTTATGCAATGGAACTATCTTACCCTCTTTACACTTCCTTCGAAGCATATTGCATTCACATTGGTATTTTTCAATATTCTGAGCACCTCCAGGTCATCTACCTCAATTCTCGCATCAGTCTCTGTCATTTAAGTAATTGCAAAGTCACCACCTGGATGATAAACACTTGCAAAATGATCACTTAGCACTTTCCTACCATAAGCACTGGGTAAAGTTATTCTTGCTTGATTATTACTGTTACTAGATAGCAAAAAAAGACATATTTATAATGGCCTGCTTTTGTGAATTTTCTCTCAAAATTTGATTTAGCTTTCCTTAACATACTAGTTACCCTTCTTGTTTCTGCTTAAAGTGCTAAAGAGCATGCTGATCATTTTTTGTTTATATTCCTTCCACAATGCTTTCTTTCTTCCATTTTTTTTTTTTGCAGCTCCTACTACTCATCTACTTAATCCCTCCTCGGTTTATCCTCCTAACCCTGGGTATGCAGTCTGATACTTCCTCACTCAAACAATCCCTGAAATATTACATCTGAAATGGTCCATTAACTCGTTGAAGAAGAAGAAGAAGAAGAAGAGAAAAAACAAGAAATATTAATCAGCAAAAAATCAGCTCTAACACCTTTTATTCCCTTAGGGGGAGTAAGTTAGGCCTTTTAAACCTATCTAGCTTTTGGAAACTGAGTGGGCAGCTCATTCTCCACCGGTAGACAATCCGAGATAGCTGGCCAAAGATTAAAACTAATTATAAGTGGCAACTGATGAGGAGAGACTGGAAAACAAGTTCTACCATCTTTTGGTACCAAATCCTAGCACTATGTTTTATTGTCTAAAAATAGTGTGAGTTCAATGTTCGATTTTCTTGAGTTTATTGGGAAGAAAAACCCGAGATTCCAGGGGGAAAAAACACGCTTTTCTGTGCTAGAGATCGGCTAACTCGTGAATTAATAAATGCTCCTGTAGTAGTCGACTAGAATTGAACTTACAACACTCTTTCTTGGGTAGTCTAGCACTATGGATGGCACACGCCACTTCCATTAAGCCACACAAGCGCTTGTATTTTTTGTATATTATTTCTGGGAAAACTCCCATGTTACTCCTCATTATAAACTATTATAATTACAGCTATTTTGCCTGCTTCAGTTTAGGAGTACCCCTGTTTAAATGTCATTGGCTATTTACTCATGGATTCTTAGGGCATTATGAGTGTAGATGTACTAAAAAGTATATGTAGCCTAAGGAATAGAAAATTGCACATACCTTTTTCTAGGTGTTGTGGCTTTTCCTCTGTCTGCGATGTCGAGAACTGCAGAGTGTGTGTGTGGGGAGGGGGGTAGGCAGTTTGGTAGAATAAGTTAGAAAAACCCGGTTTTTTTTCCGTAATACATAGAAACATATACTTTTATATACGGTGGGGAAAAAGTGAAAGGGTTAATTTTTTAAAATAGGGAGGGGGAAGGGGAAAGGTAGTTGACGGGGTGTGGACCGTTTCGACTATTCGTGGTCATCATCCGAACATATTGGGAAAGTGGAAGCTATGTCAGGTCGGGTGGGTGCTTCAGAGGTGTTTGTGTTGCCTCCTATTGGTCGGGATTGTGACCTCAATTTAATGTTGTGAAGCTTCCAAACCTCGGAGATTATGTAGGGCCTTGGTACGTTGATCGAGTTCGCGTCACACTTTATAGCTATTGTTTCCGATATTCTGAGCATTGTTTCATTGTCTTGTCTGTCTATTATGATGGGCTTGTCTATCTGCGGGGTGTGTTTTGTTCAAGGGCGTGAACAGCTATTTCCGTTTTTCCTGTGCTTTGTATACGATTTTTCTTTTTAATGTTGGGTTTTTTAGTGTTTAAATGTTCTGGAATAGGGATGTTACAGTCACGGAAGTGTTCTTGTAGTCTTGCCCATAAAGACCTGATGGTGGACCCTGTGTAGGTGATGTCACAGTCTTTTTGGCAGGGAAATTTATAGACTACATTGTGCTGTTCAAATATATCTTTTTGTGTGTGAGGTTTGGTGGATTTTAGGAGGTTTGCCAGTTTTTGGCTTGTGGTGAATACCAGTTTGTAGTCAGTATGTTTGAAGATGTATTTATAGGCTTTGTATGTGTTTTGGGTGTATGGTAGTTTGATAATTTTTTGTGTAGGGAAGTTCGTTTTGGTACTTGGGTTGTTTTGGCGGTTTTTTGCCGTCTTGTTTGCGTAGTTAATCAGTTGTGTAGGATAGTTGCGATTTAAGAAGATCTGTGTTAGTTTTTTTATTTCAGCGTTTAGACTATTTTGATTGGTGGAAAATTTGTGAGCATTTATGAATTGTGATAAGATGACGGATTTTTTAACAGAATACGGATGGTATGAGTGAAAATGGAGGTAGTTTCCGATGTGTGAGGGTTTGTGGTATATTTTCGTGGCTATTTTGTTGTGTGTTCTGGTTAATGTCAAGTTTAAGAAGTTGATGGATTTGTTCTGTTCGGTTTCTGTGGTGAATTTTAACCTGTTGCTGTAGCTGTTTAGGGAAGTTTTTAAGGTGGTGATGTGTGTGGGATTACCAATGCACAGAATATCGTCCACGTATCTGCCATAGAAGGTGATGCCGGGGGGAAGGGAAGGGTGGAGTAGAAGTGATTCTATATGTGCCAGGAATAATTCCGCTAGTTGTCCACTGATGTTTTGGCCCATGGGGAGTCCGAAGATTTGTATGTACATGTTGTTGTTGAACTTGAAGAAGTTTGCCGAGATTACTAGTTTTATTAAGTTAATAATGTCAATGGGCGTTAGTTTAGTACGAGAGTGTAGGGTGTGGTCTTCTGTGAGTAGTGTGTGTACGATGTCTAAAGTTCTGGGGACGTCCACGTTAGTGTATAAAGAGGCCGCATCTAAAGAAGTGAGGATGTCTTCTTGGGATATATTCTTGGGATGTCTTCTTGTAAATAAAAGATCTAACCCTATCCCAAGAAGACATCCTCACTTCTTTAGATGCGGCCTCTTTATACACTAACGTGGACGTCCCCAGAACTTTAGACATCGTACACACACTACTCACAGAAGACCACACCCTACACTCTCGTACTAAACTAACGCCCATTGACATTATTAACTTAATAAAACTAGTAATCTCGGCAAACTTCTTCAAGTTCAACAACAACATGTACATACAAATCTTCGAACTCCCCATGGGCCAAAACATCAGTGGACAACTAGCGGAATTATTCCTGGCACATATAGAATCACTTCTACTCCACCCTTCCCTTCCCCCCGGCATCACCTTCTATGGCAGATACGTGGACGATATTCTGTGCATTGGTAATCCCACACACATCACCACCTTAAAAACTTCCCTAAACAGCTACAGCAACAGGTTAAAATTCACCACAGAAACCGAATAGAACAAATCCATCAACTTCTTAAACTTGACATTAACCAGAACACACAACAAAATAGCCACGAAAATATACCACAAACCCTCACACATCGGAAACTACCTCCATTTTCACTCATACCATCCGTATTCTGTTAAAAAACCCGTCATCTTATCACAATTCATAAATGCTCACAAATTTTCCACCAATCAAAATAGTCTAAACGCTGAAATAAAAAAACTAACACAGATCTTCTTAAATCGCAACTATCCTACACAACTGATTAACTACGCAAACAAGACGGCAAAAAACCGCCAAAACAACCCAAGTACCAAAACGAACTTCCCTACACAAAAAATTATCAAACTACCATACACCCAAAACACATACAAAGCCTATAAATACATCTTCAAACATACTGACTACAAACTGGTATTCACCACAAGCCAAAAACTGGCAAACCTCCTAAAATCCACCAAACCTCACACACAAAAAGATATATTTGAACAGCACAATGTAGTCTATAAATTTCCCTGCCAAAAAGACTGTGACATCACCTACACAGGGTCCACCATCAGGTCTTTATGGGCAAGACTACAAGAACACTTCCGTGACTGTAACATCCCTATTCCAGAACATTTAAACACTAAAAAACGCAACATTAAAAAGAAAAACCGTATACAAAGCACAGGAAAAACGGAAATAGCTGTTCACGCCCTTGAACAAAAACACACCCCGCAGATAGACAAGGCCATCATAATAGACAGATAAGACAATGAAACAATGCTCAGAATATCGGAAACAATAGCTATAAAGTGTGACGCGAACTCGATCAACGTACACAGGCCCTACATAATCTCCGAGGTTTGGAAGCTTCACAACATTAAATTGAGGTCACAATCCCGACCAATAGGAGACAACACAAACACCTCTGAAGCACCCACCCGACCTGACATAGCTTCCACTTTCCCAATATGTTCGGATGATGACCACGAATAGTCGAAACGGTCCACACCCCGTCAACTACCTTTCCCCTTCCCCCTCCCTATTTTAAAAAATTAACCCTTTCACTTTTTCCCCACCGTATATAAAAGTATATGTTTCTATGTATTACGGAAAAAAAACCGGGTTTTTCTAACTTATTCTACCAAACTGCCTACCCCCCCCCCCCACACACACTCTGCAGTTCTCGACATCGCAGACAGAGGAAAAGCCACAACACCCAGAAAAAGGTATGTGCAATTTTCTATTCCTTAGGCTACATATACTTTTTAGTACATCTACACTCATAATGCCCTAAGAATCCATGAGTAAATAGCCAATGACATTTAAACAGGGGTATTCCTAAACTGAAGCAGGCTTGTATTTTTGTTTATTAATTATTATTAGTTTACAGCAGCCTGTGTAGCTCAGTGGAAGTGGTGTGTGTGCGTC
Organism: Typopeltis vanoorti; assembly: GCF_054136105.1. Lineage (NCBI taxonomy): Eukaryota > Metazoa > Arthropoda > Arachnida > Uropygi > Thelyphonidae > Typopeltis > Typopeltis vanoorti. The sequence continues at coordinate 73,716,723 of NC_143567.1, read as the reverse complement.
CAAGGTACTAGGCCTCCTGAAGAAAAAGCACCCTAAGTTCGTTTCTAGGCCTTCTCTAAGCCTTTCTTCACCAGATCTCCTGTTAGTTGATTTCTCGCACGGGCAAGCAGGATTTTTTCTCCAGAAATTCGGGTTTTGCATCCACTGAACTCGAGAAAAGCGACACGTAAAATCCACACTTTTTCAGACAGTAAACATAGTGGTAGGTGACCACGGGGTGGAAGCACTCGTCAGCCGCGTCTCTTCACCCGGTGTAGTGTAATAAGTCTTGGGTCAATTATCTCTGATTGGCTACCTAAAATGGTTTTGGCAAAACGTCAAAGGCGTTAACGGATTTATTTAATTTTTTAATAATATTGTTTATTTATTATAGAGAAGTGCTGCCAAGTTACTATTATAGTTCTAGTGAACAGCAGTGGCGGCCCGTACATAAGCACAGCGACACTGCAGCACCCCGAAGGAAAAAATGAAAAATTTAAATTTTATTTATAAATAATAACAATGCATACAACATTATATAAATGCAATACAACATGTTAAAGTCTACAGCTTTTGTTTTGACATTGATTGAATAGTTAATAATTGGAATTGTTCGATTAACACTTAAGATTACGAAACAAATGCACTGCGACCTAACGCCGATATTCGTTTGCTCTTGTCATTGCACGTTATGTTATTCAGACACTGCCCGAACGGCAGTGTATTTTTAGTATCCTTACGCACGTTATTTCTGTGAGATATGAAAAACGTTTATTATTGGTGCGTGTCCATGGTGAACTATTTTTTTGTCAATATTATTTTATTTTATTTTATTAAAATAACAGAAGCCGAAGAGGCAATCGACCTGATGTGCTTGTGCAAGAATAGGTTAGATATGAAAGTTAACCCAAGGAGGGAAAACTGGTCCTGGTTGATGATGAATATTGTCTAAACTGAGGGGGTGGGAGGTATAGTCTGTTTTTCTGGAAATAAGCAAGATTGTGTTTTGGTGGCATTATTCGTCCTCCCCCACTGAGAATGGTAACAACACCAATATTTAAAGAAGATCTTGGAACATGAATTTCCGGAATGAACAGTACTGTCATCTGCAAAACTACAATATGATTGGATGTCAGAGAGAGAGAGAGAGAGAGAGAGAGAGAGAGAGAGAGAGAGAGAGAGAGAGAGAAAGAGAGAGAAGATTCACAACTGAGGTTTTAGGAATATTGATGTACCCCCACGGTCTAGTATAGGTAACTGCACTGGGCCTTGAGTTATACCAGTATTGCAAAAATGTTATAAAAAGAAACCCTCCATCATGACCCATACTGAGCGAATATAAAGGAAGTTGGCAATCTATTCCGAACGGAAACAAGGATACCATAAAGATGGTAGCTTGCTAAGAAGTCTCAATGCCAGACTTAACGTGTCACTGGAGTTCTCCAAACTTTTTCATAAACTGCATTCAAAGATCTGTTGTGGAGTGGGAATGGTAGAATCCATATTGGTAATCAGTGAGCAGTTGGAGAGTCTCCAAGTAATGAGGGAGCTATTGATGACCTTTTCCATTATTTTTGAGGATATTCAGGTCAGAGCAATAGGACGATAGTTTGGATTTTTATGGTTTACATATCTCCCTTTCTTGGAAAAGGCAAGATAAAAGCTTGCTTTCAAGCAATTAGATAGAAGCCAGATGAGTATATGACAGCTTGATGCAAGATGAGTGTTTATTATAACTGGAGGAATATTATCAGGACTGGAAGACTCATTGGTATCAAGGAGTCGTTCAGGTGAAATTTCAGAAGGAATGCATAGTCTGTTGGAGGAGATATGCCTTGAGTGTGTATACAAGAGTTGAGGGGAAAAAACAAACTGATGTCTGTTCAGCTTCGCCTGTGAAGTTGGAGAAAGGAAGCCAGTCTGAACCGCAGATCTTGATATCACAAGGAAGATTATCTTACTGTTAGGGTAATTACTGTTTATGATCGACTTTAATAGATAGGCAAATAAGTTGTTATAAAGAGGATTTTGGCATTTGATACCAGACCTGACAAATGCATAAGTCCCACCCTTCTTATGAAAGGAATCATTGAAGATGTAATGAGGAAAGGTTGGGTCAGATGATGCAATGGATGCATAGTCTAATTAGATTTTATTATTATTAGATTTCATCTAATAATAATAAAATCTAATAACATTTCATCGTTATTAGATTTCATCTAATAACGATGAAATGCACCCAAGTGCATTTCATCGTTATTAGAATTAAGACCTCTGATATTGGTAAAGCCAATATGAACGTTTTTACTGCATAGAATCCTATGATCGAAGGACACATAGCAAAAGTTGCAAATACAACTCATAGAATAATTGCGATATTGAAGCTAACCGAACCTTGACATGTAATGATAATGAAGTCATTTTGCCTCTTTATAAGGCTTTGATAAGACCACACCTGCATTATTGTTGTGTGGAGATTTGGTCTCCCAGATTCCAAGGGGATAAAGAAGCTGTAGAAAGGGTGCAAAGAAGAGTTACAGAGATTATATTCGGATTATGGGATTTAGGTTATGAGGACATATTGCAAGTATGTGGATTGCAGACTCTGGTTAACAGGAGAAAGAGGGGTGATATGATAGTCTATAAATTTTGAATGGATGTTATAGGATACAATCTGATGAATTTTTCGTTATATGAAACTTTGGGAGAGAACATGGGGCATCCATGGAGGTTAAGTTTGTTGACAATCAGGAAAGAGCTAGGTTTTCTCCCAGAGTGCAGTGAGTTAGTGGAATAGTCTGCCTTTAGAAGTAATGAGTGTACCTAGTGTGAATGAATTTTAGGGGAGGTATGACAGCTAGTTTGGGTGATTTACAACTCAATGAGTCCTTGACTCCCTAAAGGTCTCATATAATAATTATAAAAAGACCACAAATTGAAAAAGGTTAACTAACTTAGGAAAAGGAAAAACGTGGTGAAATATTCCATGTGGAACATTAGAAGCATAGCATATAAAAAATGAAATTTTAAAAGCAGAAATTGCAGTTTTTATATAAACAAAAAAACCCAATTAATTATCATATATATATATATATATATATATATATATATATATATATATATATATATATATATATATATATATATATATATATATACAGGGTGTCCCAAAATTCACGCAAGAAGTAATTTTGATAAAAAACACAGGTCTTTAATTAAAAATTGTAATTTCTTATTGATTCATAAAGTATAGCATATCGGGTAAATGGCCTCCACGGCTTTGCTAGCACATACGCATTCTTTTGTCGAAATTTTCCATGACCGTTTTGCATAAATGTGGCTGAATTTCGTTGATACAGAGCTCAATTTCCTCCTTCAAGGTGTGGGTGGTCGTGGGCTTGTTGGCATAAACCTTGGACTTCAAAAAACCCCAAAGAAAAAAGTCCAACGGCGTTAAGTCACATGATCTGGGCGGCCAATTCTGATCACCAAAACGGGAAATTACACGGTCAAGAAATGACTCATCCAGTAATTGAATTGTTTCTCGGGCTATATGGCATGCGGCACCGTCTTGTTGAAACCACATGTCGTCCACATCCATATCAATTTAGGGCACAAAAAACTGGATTATCATGCCGCGATAGCGAGCCATTAACTGTTATTGCCTTACCAGCCGCATTTTCGAAGAAGAATGGACCGATGATGCCTCCAGCCCAAAATCTGCACCAAACAGTGACACGTTGTGGATGCATTTGTTTCTCCACAATCACTCGTGGATTTTCTGAACCCCAAATGCGACAATTTTGTCGATTAACGAAGCCATCAAGATGAAAATGAGCCTCATCGCTGAAGATGATTTTGTTCGAAAAATAAGCATCCACTTGTTATTCCATAATCCATGAAAATGCGTTGTTCTTTCGTGTAGCGCTCCATTTTTAATAACCCTGAACTGTCAGCTGTCACGCTGTCTTTTTTTTCTCGTTGGCAACACTTCACCGCACAAATGGCGTGAAATTTAAATCTTGCGTGAATATTGGGACACCCTGTATATATGCACAAATGGATAAATACCTATAGAATGGAATACAAGTACAGTAATAATAATATTTAAAAAGGGAGATTAAAACAAACCCTGCTAATTACAGAGGTATTAATTTACTGAATACATGTTAGCGCCTCTGTAGCGCAATTGGAAGAACGACAGTACATTGCGCCCTTCGATTGGAATAGGCCTAAGTTCGATTCTCGTCGCGACGGGAGGAATCTTTATCTGGACGATTTCAACCGAAGGTGAGTTAGCCGATCTAATACGGAGGTAGCAGGTTTTTTCCTCCCGGAAACTCAGGCTTTTCATCCCGTATACAACAAATCTGCCCTTCATAACACAATTTACAGACAAAAAATATTAGTTGTGGTGGTGGAGGTAGGTGGTCGATGGCGTTGATGGAGATGATTCGTAGTAGAGGTTCGGAGTAGTGGTTGAGACAGCTGTAAGTGTCCTCCCGCGATGAGTCTTCGGACTCCTTGGAAGTATCAGGAATAATAATAATAATAATATTACAAAATATATAGTAGAATACTAATTTGGAAATGTACAGCGAAAACATATTATTAGAATGTCAAAATGGATTTAGAAAAGGACACTACAATGTATGCAGCTTTTTGTTTAAAACTACTTATAGAGAAAAGAAGAGAATTTAACTTTGATTTAGATCTCTTGTTTATAGATTATGAACAGCATTTGACATATTAAATAGATACATACTATTTGATATATTACAAAGAGTAAATACCTAACATTTTACTACTCTGTCCTGTCGCTGGGCTGTCACGGCGCCCCTTCGGTGGTGGTTGAGGGGGATGGTTTGTGGCACTACTTTGTAGGTCTCCTGGCTAGGTCCCAAGATCCCGCTGACCAACGAGAGCAGTGGTCCTCCATTCATATTGGAGTCTGGATGTTTCTGGCAGCCGATTCCGTAAAAACTGCCGACATGTAAAGCATCATGTCTCAACCGAAGAGAAATAAAGCCTAGGTGGTGTCAGGGTGATATAGCAGGCCCTGTGGCATCGTCAGTTAGTGACTGCTATATAAAGAAGCTCAACGCAGAAATTGCTTGGAGATTGCTACTGTCCCACCACAGATGTAAACCCTCGGCTGGCAATGTGCCAAGAAGAGTCAATTCATGTTGAAGGGAAGAAAGGAATAAGACGATGTACTAATTCGTTACCAACACGCGAAATTACATGCTTCCTATGTAAATTGTCCAACTGTTATACAAGTAAAATAGTTACCACTTTAAAAACTAGAATTTTCATAAAAGAAAAGCTAATTATGCTATTTATAATAATAAACACTCATCCCACTGATTACCCTATTATCGGAATGGATCCGCCTTCTGCCACGCGCGGAAGTGTCGATGAGTCTCGCATTTGTGATCGCACAGTACTTGGTATGTAAGAGGTTTGAATAAATCTGGGAAATTGGCTAATGTGATGAGAGTAATGGAGAGACTGAATATTTTGATATTGATATATATATATATATATATATACAGGGTGGCCATAAAATAATTTTCCCTCTTTGGAGGCATTTGTAGCCTAAAACTAATAAACGGAATGAGACCAAATTTTATATTGAGACTTTTGAAGGCATGGGGAGATGAATTCCGCGAAACAAAAGATTTAGCACCAAAAATCGCCGATAGGGGAAATTTTGGCGCTGGCAGAGCCAAAACCAGTCAAATATATTTGCAGTAAACGCAGGTAAAAAGGATTATGCAAATCATATTGTGCGTACGTGACAGCAGCGCCACCAATTCCACTCACTTGAAAAGGGATTGGGAACGTTCAGGCAGTTATTCGAATGACTGACGAATTGTGCTCAATCTGCGTCCTACCTTGCCTCATCGTGCTTTACTTGTTAAGTTGTTTTACCTTAAACAATGCAATGCCGTAGCGGCCCTTCGGGAATTTAGAAGGCTTCATAACCTACGTACAGGTCTTATGTCAGCTGTAGCACTGAGAGCTATGATTAAGAAGTTTGAACAAACTAGATCACTAGGAGTTAGACCTGGCAGAGAACGGAAAGCAGTGCAAGAAGAGACAGTAACCGACATTGCTACTGCGGTGTTCGACGACACAGGGACCAGTACTGGTCACACTGCTCGTGCCATAGCTCGCCAACTTGATATGGCTTATGGTACAGTCCTGAAAATCTTACAGAAAATGCTTCACTTCTATCCGTATAAGTTCAGTCGTGTGCAGGCACCACCGCAGATTATGATAAGCGCATGACCTTCGCGCTAACGTTTCTTGCTCGAATGGAGGTCGACAATGACTGGCCTTAGAGAATATTGTGGGGTGATGAGGCTCATTTTTATCTGAATGGGTCGGTCAACACTCACAACTGCAGAATTTGGGCATGTGAACACCCTCAAGATATCCAGCAAGTACCACTGCATTCTCCAAAGTAACCGTGTGGTGTAATTTCACAGCCAATTTCATAATAGGACCATACTTTTTTTGAGCGTATTACCTTCTGTAGGGGTAATACGCTCAAACCTGCTCCATTACTGGAGAGATTTATCGGTGGATGCTGGAAAAATTTGTCATTCCTGCATTGCAGCAAAGACAATGTTTGGACTCCATAATTTTTATGCAGGATGGAGCACGGCCATACATTAAACGTTCACTACAGCACTTTTTACGCCAGTATTTCAATAATGAGAGGGTTACCAGTTAGTTCTTTCTGACGGCATGGCTGCCTCGATCCCCGGACATCACTCCATGTGACTTTTGACTATGGGGATGTTTAAAATCCGTTGTGTATGTTGGTGGCGTTCCTAACTTACATTTCTTGAAAGAGAACATAAAACGAGCTGTTATGAACATCCAATCTGACTCCTTACGCTCAGCTGTAGAGCATGTCGCACAGCAGATGCAATTTGTTGTACACAAGAAAGGTCAATGTGTATGTGATCCCCTGGATCACATACACATTGAAAATCGTGTATGTGATCCAGGGAATCCTGATGAATAAAACATTTCCAGCAGGAATGAGTGATGTGGCTGTCGCTTACACCGTCGAAATGTTATTATTCCATTTTATCTGCTTTTCATGTAATTATCCGCTTGTTCTGGCTCCGCCAGCAGCAAAATTTCCCCTATAGGCGACTTTTGGTACTAAATATTTTTTTCGCGGAAATCATCTCCCCATGCCTTCAACAGTCTCAATATAAAATTTGGTCTTTTTCCGTTTATTGGTTTTAGCTACAGATGCCTCCAAAGAGGGATAGTTATTTTCTGGCCACCCTGTGTTATATATATAAATTATATTCTTCAGATGGGGAAATATCAAGGAGAGGTGTAGCATTCATTGTGGAGAAAAAAATATGAAAAGCCCAGAGATATGCTTATAATCAGATATATGCTCCTATAGAACAGAATGAAGAAGTAGATGCTGATAACATACATGATGAAATAGGGTAATGTATAAAGGTAGCTGGAAGCAAGAAAAAGCGAGTTGCGTGTGTTATGGGAGACTGGAATGCAAAAGTTGGATCGCAGAGAACGTCTACACATGTGGGATGGAACCATTTAGACTTGGAATTCGGAATGAGAGAGGACTAAAATTAGTTGACTTCTGTAACAAAGTGTCATCATAACTAACATTTGTTTTGAATAAAAACCAACAGCAAGATACACCTGGGAAAGTCCTAATGAAAGATATAATCATCAGACTATATTGTGATCAACAAGTGTTACTTCAATGGAGTACGGAACTCAAAGGTTATGCCAAGTGCTGACTGTGGATCTGATCATAGACTAGTTCTAATGATGATAAATATTCGTCTGAAAGCAATAAAAATTAAAAATAAACAAACCCATAAATGGGATTTACAGTTGCATCAGTTAAACCAAAATTTAAAGAAAATGTTTCGGAACTACTGGCTACACAGTTACAAAATGAAAACGAACCTTTGCAATGGAACAAACTACAACAGCTATCATAGCTCCTGCTTAGAACCACATAAGTAAACATGAAAGAAATTAAAAACAACAACATGGATAACGCAAGAAGTAATTGACCTTATCGATGAAAGAAGAACATGGAAAAGAAGAGCAAATGAAGAAGAAAGATTAAGATATAAAACAATGGATAAGAGAATCAAGAAATTATGCAGGCGATTGAAAGAAGAATGGATAAATATCCAATGCACCGAGATAGAAGTGTTATAAAAAAGAACAAAACCTGAGTATTCCTGAAAGTGAAAGAACTTAATGGAAAAAAACAAAACGAACACAATCTAACAATGAGAGATTGGTGGAATATATTTATCAAATCTGTGATGAGAACATCAGCGACGATTTACACTTTAGGTTATGTGCAGCAACAGATACCACTACCTACAAGAAATGAGATACAACACATAAGCAAGAATCTTCCTAATAATATAATAATAAATTCTCTGGGAGAATTTCTGAAAGCTTTGGCCGGTTACAATAACGCCTACTTAGTGGACACCATTCAGCACATCTATAAAACAATCGAACTATCTGAATCTTGCACAACATCGCTCCGCATACCAATTCCAAAGAAAATAATGCCCAAAATTGTGAGGATTATGGAACTGTGAGCCTAATCTATCATGTGTCTAAAATCATTTTAACCACCGTCAACAAAGAAATTGAAAGAGCCTTAACTGGCGAACTAAGTGAACAACAGAAAGGTTTCATAAGAGGAATGGGAAACATTAATGCTATTCTGGAACTAGAAATATTACTGGAAAGTTCACTTGAAAGGAAAAGGAACATATACATGTGCTTCTTAGACTTTCAGAAAGCCTTCGATCAAGTAAAACACAATAAACTGTTTAATATTCCAGAAAATTAGACTTAAAGATCATGTACATAAACTTATAAAAATGATTTACTCTAAGCAGAAAATGCAGTTGTTTAACTCTGAAACTTCTGAAGTGAAAATAAAAAGGAGTTAGACAGGGTTACATCCTTTCACCAAATCTATTTAATATTTACAGTGATGAAAAATATTGAAAAACAAAAAATAGGAATCAGTATCAATGGTATAAAATAGAACAATCTTAGATATGCTGATGATGCCATTCTAATTGCAGAAAACAAATTAATCAAAGGTAAAGATTTTGGCCTACATTTAAATGCAAAAAACACCAAATTTACGAGATCTCAAAAGAAAACAGATCCGAACCAGAAATATTCATAAACAATATAAAAATTGATCACATAACAGAATGCAAATATTTAGGCACCTACTTTACTGCAGATGGAAAACAATGTAAAGAAATAAATTATATATTTGGTTTAATCCTTTATCCAAGTTACATTTGGATAAAGGATTAAACTAAATAAATATATAATTGGTAGCATAGCCAAGTGAAAAAACTTCCATCAACTATCTCTAATCCAGAGAATTTTAATGTGTTGACACCTTTTGGCAACTCATGGTAAACGTAATATTACTTTTGCATTACTTTCACCTTAGTATCACCACCTCTGGGTCTAGCTCCCACTGACGAGACCTCAATAAAGGTCGAAACCGGTCCGGGTAGTGATCCTTTCCATAATGCGTAGTATTATACATACCCATAAGGATATGTGCTTTGCATTATGGAATACTAAGGCAAGTGATCATAACTTATACCACCTTTACCACGAGTTGCATCAGTCCCGAAAATGTTTCAGGGACAAACTTCGTTTGTCCCTGAAATATTGCAAATATTTTATATTGCAAATATTGCAAATATTTTATAAAATATTGCAAATATTTTAAATATTGCAAATCCTTTATCTAAGTGTAAGCAAACTTCGTTTGCTTACACTTAGATAAAGGATTAAACCAAATATATAATTGGTAGCATAGCTAAGTGAAAAAATTTCCATAAAGAAATAAAAATAAGAACCGCCATAGCTAATGATGCCTTCTGGAAAAATAAAGATCCATTCAGAAGTTCTGTTGGTATAGATATAAAGAAGAGAATGACAAGAACATTAGTTTGGGAAGTTTTCACATACGGAAGTGAGACCTGGGTATTCAAGAAGAGAGTAAGACAACAGATAATGGCCTTTGAAATGCAGTGCTACAGAAGAGCCCTGAACATTTCATGGACAGAACATGTGACGAATGTAGAGGTACTACAGAGAATGAAAACACAGAAATCTTTATTTCAGGAAATGATCCAGAGAAAGATGAGACTGGCAGGACATGTATTGAGATCAGCAGAACAGAGGACTAACAGCTTTAGGAGGAAATATCATGAGAAGAGGATCAAGAGGTTAAAAAAAAAAAAGACATCGTTTGATGATATAAGATCATGGACATGATCATGTGCCTATGCTGAAACAAAAGAGCTGCCAACAGAGAGGACTGGAAGGATATGATGCTGCATCCTCACATTGAGGAAGCTACACAAAGAATATTTTACTACCTGCAATATTGAATATATATACATATAAAAATAACGAAATAAAAATTATTGGCAACTCCAAGGAATCCTTAGACTCATCGATGGTGGCCCTAAACATCCTGTCAAGAAACTATTCAACATCCACATAGTATCTATCATACTTTGCCTTGAACTCATTCACAGTGATGGCACCCACAACAGACTCTAGCAGCTTATTCCACTCATTCACAACTCTCCAAGTAAAAAACCTAGTTCTAACACCCTTCCTAACCACACTCTTGCCCAGTTTCCATGGATGGCCCCTAGTCTTCCCACCACCAGTCCTATTCTGAAAAATATCTTCTGAATTAATCTTATAGAAACCCCTTCAGTAATTTGAATGTCTCAATCATATCACCCCTTTTCCGCCTATCAACAAATTTCTGCAACCCACAAATCTTTAACCTGTCCTCTGCTATCATCTTGGTCACTCGCCTCTGGATCCTCTCCACCTCCTCCCCATCAAGAAGAAACCCTGGCGCCCAGATCTGGACAGAGTAGTCAAGATGGGGTCTTATCAAGGCTTGATACAGAAGAACAATAATTTGCTTGTCTCTGCTCGTCAAAGTATTCTTCAATAACCAAGTGATATGAGCTGATTTAGCCACTTTTGCAGTGTGCCCCTAAACTTCCACCAACACTCCCAAATCCCTGGAGTACAGTTCCACCAATGTGGTATACTGCTGCTAATCTTTTCACTCCAAAATGCATAACCTTACACCTTGCCACATTAAATTGACATCCATTCTTCTTAGCCCAGTCCTGAAAAATTTTGACATAACATGCATTCACTATTACTCTACCCAACTTTGGATCATCAGCAAACAAATGAACAGTTCCTCTCAGATCCTTTCCAATATCGTTAATGAACAACTTAAATAGTAGTGGTCGAAGAACAGAACCCTGCAGCACACCACTAGTCACAGGTCATCTTTTGGACTCTACCCCTGAATAAACTACTCTCTGATACAGTGGTGGCCCATACATAAGCACTGCACTCCCAAGGAAAAAATTAATTTTTTTGTTTGTGTTTATAAATAATACATTATATAAATGCAGTACATGTTAAAGCTTATGTTTTGACATTAATTGAATAGTAATAATTAGAATTGTTCGATTAACGCTTTAGATTACGAAACAAATGCACTGCGATCTAACGCCGATATTCGTTTGCACTTGTCATTGCTATTGATATGAAACTTTTATTATTGGTGTTCGTGGTGAGGATGAAATATTTTAATAAAGCAATTTTTAATATGTAAATTTATTTATTAATAAATTCGTTACTTATTAGGAAAAAAAAGTGTTTTTTTTTTGGTATATGCAGCACCCCCACTTAAAATTTTCACTGGCTGCCACTGCTCTGATATCTCTCCATCAACCACCCTCCTATCCATTTCACCAACCCTATATATCCATTCCCATATGCTGCAGTTTACTGATTACAATTCTGTGTGGTATCCTGTCAAAGGCCTTAGCAAGGTCCAGCAGTATCACTGTATACCCATTACCCTTATCTAGTTCAGCCGTCACTGTTATAAAACATAAGTTAGTGAGGCATGATCTACCCTTCACAAAACCATGCTGTCCCCCATACAGTATCCCATTTTCATCTATCCATTCCTGTATTTTTCTCTTGACTACTTTATCCAAAACCTTGACTCCTCCTGATATGCTGATCGGTAGGTAATTTGCAACAGCAATCTTGGAACCTCCTTTATGCAGTGGAACTATTTTTCCCTCTTTTCACCCCCTCAGGACTAACCCAGACCCAAATTAAACAAAATGGTCAAGGGCACTGACAATTCTTTAGCCGCTTCACGTAAGACCAGAGCTGGTATACCATTCGATCCCACAGATGTATTCACATCAAGGTTTTGTAATATACTATTCACCTCCATTCCCATATAAGCTATTGGTTCCATCATTCCTGCAATACCACCTGGATGATATACACTTGCAAAGTGCTCGCTCAGTAAGTCCACTATATCAACTGATTCAGTTACCTCCCCTACCATCGGCATTCCTGAAAATCATTCTGCTGCATACATTTTTCTTTTACTTGCAGCATATCAAAAAAACTGTTTGGGATTCTCTTTAGCTTGCATGGCTAATTTCCTTTCATAATCTGGAAGAGGAAGGTTAAAGATTGGTGCGCCGACCCCGTTTAACATGGGATAAGGCAGAGTGAAAGAAGAAGAATCTGCTTTTGCTTTTCTTACCACACTCGTTACCCTTCTGGCCTGTGCTTTATACTGTTCATGGACCTGCAGGTGACCTTTCTCTTTAAATTTCCTCTAGCTGTTTCTTTTTTTGCAGCTCAAGCTCAAATAAAAAATAAATGAAAAAATGTCTGAAAAGTAATCTATAAACTAAGGAGTAAGACAAGGATGTCCTCTGTCTCCAACCCTTTTTTAATATTTATATTATTAATGCAATATTAATAGTGGAACACCTTAAACAATCCAGGTATAGAAATTTCCTAGAATAAAATAAATATGCTATTATTTGCAGATGATTAAGTAATAATATCAGATAAGGAATACAATTTAGAAAGAGCAATATATAATTTAAAAATTGTGGTAGAACAGTTAGGAATGAAAATATCCATAGCTCAAACAATGACATTTTGTGGACAAACTTCAGTTAGAAGTAACAGTTATTAATATAATAATAGAACAGATAAATACTTTCAATTATCTTGGATGTGAAATATATGAAGGAGAAAAAAAAAGACAAAATTAAAAACTTCAAAATTTTTACAGATTATAGGCATGATAAATATAACACTCAATCCACATATTGTACAAAAAGAAACAAGCTTGAAAATATACAATACTTAGCAGTGCCTACATTATTACATGGTAAGGAAATTTGTGCAATAAACAAAGAATAAAAACAAGTGAAATGAGATTCATAGAACTGTGAAATACATATCAGACAAAATCAAAAAATAAAAAAAGGGAACAAAGATATTTTAAAAGAACTAAAATAAAATCAATAGATGAAAAACTAAATTACAAACAAAACTGGATAGAACGTGTAAACCAAATGGCCAACACCTGATATCTTAAACAATAAAATATAAACCAACTGGAAAGAGAAGGCTGCGTAGACTTCAAATGAGGATATTAGATAATGAGACTGGAACAAACAATATGGTCTATATCAGTTAACAGCATTATGATGATGAATACTAAGTAATTACTTCAACATTCAGAATATTCTTCTGTTTTTATATCATCTTTACTATTTTTTAACTTTGATGCTCTTTCCTCCATTAGTCTTCAGAATATTTTGTCACCTCTATGATTTTTTTATCTTTATAGGAGAGAGGACAGGACAGCAGGTAAGTTGGAGAACAAGGAAAGAAAATGTCAGAGGAGAGAGAGAGGGATGAAGGTGAGCAAGGAAGAAACAGTGGTAAAAGATGTGATATGGAGATTCGATGATTCATGGTGTGTGGAAGATAGAACACCAGGAGTGTTTACCTAGAGAAACAATATGACTATGGCAAAAAAAAAATGTGAAAGAGTGAATGAGATAATTGTGATGGTGGGCACAAATGACTTGAGAAGCAGCGTGAATTTGGTGGTGAGAGATGAAGTTCATGCTTGATGTTGTTGTATCATGGAAGAAGAGAGGAAAGATAGTGTTGCACAGGTATAATATGGAGAAAAGCATCAATAATGAATAATATGATAGCCAGAATGTGTTGAAAGAGGATTGGAGGGTATTTGAATATAGAAAGTAACTGTATGCAAGAGATTGCTTGCATTTGAATGAAGGACGATGTAGGCATCTGGAGAGAATGTTGTTCTAAGAAGTCAGTGTGTCAATGCAACTAAACTAGAATTATCAGGGTGGATGGTAGGCCTCTTGCAGGAATAGTAACTTGGGAGAATATATTGCAGAATGTCAAATCCAGCGAAGTCTGGAGGAAATAATGATAGGTATAAATGGTGACAATGCATTGATTCTTTATAATACCAGGAGTATCTGAAATAAAGGAGATGAATTGGTTGTGCTGATAGCCTCAGCCTGTCCAAAAGATTATTGGGATCATTGAGACATGGTTGAGAGATGATATACTGATAGGAATAGAAGTAGCAGGGTATGGCAAACGTGGTAGGGGGTACCCCTTATAAGTGAGGGGTTTGTGTCTTCTCAGTGAAGGATTTGAAGGGCAATGGCACTAATGGTTTTGAGACCATATGGTGAGATTAGGACAGGATATTTAGTAAGGTATTGCTAAAAGCCAGGGAGCATAGAGAGAGGATGAAAAACATGTGATGTTTAGGCAGTTGAGCTTGGCAGGCACAAGAAAAATGATTGTTATGGGAGATTTTAACTACAGCAGTATATGGGAAGAGGAAACTGTATGCAGTAGAGGAATGGAATTTCTTGAGGATGTAGAAGGAACACATGGTTCAGGTTTTGGATTTGGTCATAGCATCATATTTGATTATAACTGAGATGGCATCTCTACCCCAGTTGGAGAGTGATCACATGGTTTTGACTTGGAAGATGAATAGATCTCGAGTATCAAAGAGACAGGAATGAATGTGGAATTAAAAGGCAGGCGAGTATAATAATCTTAGAATCAGGGGCAGTTCCATGGGTGGAGGAATTCGAAGGGCAAGATATCATCAGTGCTTGGAAACTGGTGAAGGAATATTTATTAGCAGCAATGGCAAGTTGTATACCATGAGTAAAAAAGAACAATTTTGTGTAAAGTGGATTATTTGACAAACAATATCAAACAGGAACTGCAGGTAAAAAAAAAAAAAAAGGTTATGGAAGAAATATAAAGAGAGGGATGGAGAGCAGAAGAATATAAGACTCAAGCCATGAGAGTGATTAGTATTTGGTAAGGAAGGCAAAACTGGAATATGAAAAGAGATTGGTCCTGAGATCCAAAAAAATCCTAAGGAATTTTTTCGTTATGCATGATCAGTAGGAGGTGATTGTGGAAGAATGACATTCTTGGATAAAAATAGGAGTAGAGTGACCGATGCAACGATGTTCGACGAAACCGACTTATTTCATCCTTGAGAAGTAGGTTTTAATACTAGAGGGATGGGGCAGATTCAATGTTTAGAAGTGTTCGCTTCAAATACTGAGTACTTAGGATATCAGTAAAGCAATGGGATCGAATGGAATTTTGCCATGGGTTTTGAGAGAATGCTCTAAAGAATGGACAGTTCTGTTGACTTGGGTTTTTTCAATGAGTCTGGCCACGGAAAAGGTGCCCAAGGAGTGGAAGGAGGTAAGATAGATAGTGTTTGCATTAGGGTCGTAGTAGAATGGAACTATCAAACTATAGACCAATTTGTATTTCATCAGTAGTTGTTACGATTTTGGAGAAATTAATGAGATCATTTACAGCATCAGGCAGATGAGGGTAATTATCTGCATGATTAAGTCTTGTGCTTGTTTAATGGCAAACCTCTGGGAATTAGAGCTCAACACCTCTCATTAACAGACTGCGACAATTTACAACGGCAGCAGCAGCACTATAGATGGCATAAAAAACCAGAACAACCATCTAGTGTTAATAGAGCAGATAAGAAATCTGGTACAGAATCTCACTCTAGAGAGATTGGAAATCAAGTTATACTGGGTGAGGGATATATTGGAGTAGCAGGAAACGAGAGCAGATCAGCTGGCTAGAGAAGCAGCTATAAATTAATGGTTAGAAATAAGTTACTAAAAGTACCAAAATCTGCTATTTCTAGCCATCACACTTGCAGAAGAAATAAGCCTAAACTTGGGAAGAAAATAGAAAGCATTTTAAAAACAGATCAACGACAAACGAATTCTTGCCAAGTATCAGAAGCAGATTGCAGCTGAAAATATACATTATCTCTCCAGGTTTAACCATACTACTAATGAGACATGGAAAATTAAGACACTACCCACACAGATTCCACATTCTGGAATTGCCATTAAGCATTTGTTGTCCACACCTTCAACACACTGTCGATCACTTACTTTTTGACTGTCAGCCACTGGACTCCATCCCAATGCCCCTTATGAAACACATCACTTTGGAAGATGAGTGGTCAGTGTCAAAACAGACTTATCCATCTCACCAACCCTATATCCATCCCCATATGCTGCAGTTTACTGATTAGAATTCCATGTGGTATCCTGTCAAAGGCCTTAGCAAGGTCCAGCAATATCACTGTATACCCATTACCAGTTCCCAAAGTATTAGTCAGAATTATTTGATTTTACCAATAAGATCAACTTCTGATCACTGCAATGTGACATAAATGACTGATAACGTTTAAATCATATAATGTAAACATATAAAGGTAAAAACTATAAATATGGATGTAAATATGAATATTGATATAAAATGCAAACAAATTTAACATAAATGTTAATCAATTACTTGGAAGCTACATGTAATATATGCACTGTATACAGTGGAGCACTCAAATAAATTCCTTTCTAGCAGGGTTGCTATTGGGAGGAAAACACAAAACACACACCTGACAAACGAGAATATTTTTTTTATGAAATAAGAGAGAGGATATGTGAAAATGTATGGATTATTGTGCGACTGATAAAATAAAGTTCAAGGTGACAGACACATTTTGCTGCAATGGCAGCAGTGCCGTTATCTGCTACAGTATATGTTTTAGATCAAAGCGATGCCATCTTAAATATGTGCTAGTTGCAAGGTCATGGCTAGAATTCTGGCTATAGTAATTTGTTTTGCATGCAATAATGTTATGTTTTAAATTAATGAAATAAATAGATTATCTACAGCTTTCTGTGCTGATAATTCATTTTTGTTACAACTGTAATCTTTTTTTTTCCCATATAATTTCAGACATATGTAAATATACACACAACACATATAAGAAAATTTGAGCCTAAAATAATCTGTGCAACAGTTTTACTCATAAAGCTATCTTTATTTACAAACTGTCCAATGCATTTGCATCAGAACTGAAGTGAGAAAGTTAATTAGATCACAAAATTTAATATTCTTACAAAATAACATTACAGCATTTGAAAACATATGGCAAAGTCCATTCTAAAATAAACCAGTAAACACAATGTCATATATAAAAAAAAAGAAGAAAAATTTGGGATGGATTAGTGATTTTTTATTTATTATTTTTTTACTGTTGCCAAATAATTTAAGCAGCCTATAAATAAAACCTCCTGAATGCACTTGTGACCAATATTTGCCTTTAGTTTGCTTGTAGAGTGAGTAAATACAATTTTTTCATTTGTAAAACAAACTGTGCTTAAAAACAAAACAGAAATAGTATATTAAAAAGTTAAAAAGGAATTACTTTAAATATAGTAAAATAAACAAATTAAAGGCACTAAAATCATGTTATTCACAAAATAACACAATTTACATAGCTATCGGTACTTCTGTTTTCAAAAAAGAAACATTTTTGTACAAACTTACATTACAGAAATCACTCATTCGAATACAAGGAGTGATGTATAAAATAGTAAAAAAGATATGATTGTACTTATTTAACAAGCGATTAAATATGAGTGAAAAATTCTACGCTGATACAAAATGCACATAAAAAAGAAGCAATCAGTGATTGCTTTTAGTCTGAAAAAAAAAAAAAAACAATAACAATAGTTTTTAAGAGTAAATGCTCGAACATATGGAAAACAAACAACAGAACTTTATAAAATTTTACATAGCTGCAGCATATAATTTTGCACAGGACGGATGCAATGACAACATGTAATATGCTAGATGCTGAAAGGCACGTTTCCAAGTTCCTGATAAGTGCTTTGTTCATTATGCAAATTTTACCACAAAAGTTATAACTACCAATGACTGGATGTTAACAAGTATGATGAATGGTGGAAAAATATAAGTTTGTGACACTGAGTTAGATGATCCTTCATAAAGTCGTAAAAAATACATTACAAATATTTTGCACAGCTATTTTTCTATAATTCTGTACAACTGTTCAAAGGAGATGGCAATAATACATACATATATGTATTTTTATATATATATATATATATTTATATTTATCTATTTATTTATTTATTTAACATTATTCTCTTGAAAAACATCTTCAACAAAAAAGAGAATCAGCTCGAGATAGGCAGTTCCTTATGCAACAGACAATGAATAACAGGATGAACTTGCCAAAATCGTTTTTTGTGTGCGCGCACGTGTGTGTCTATATTGTGTTTTAATAGCTGGGACTTAGATATAATCATATTTCCTGTTTAAACTGAGGAAACAGGATATAAGTCAACATCCTCAATTTGATAATACAGATTTCAGGTTCCATTTATATTACTTTCAATGTCCCGTTGGGCACGAGAAATTTTCACTTTGTCTTTTGGTGTTTCCTTCTCACCAGTTTCCATTGCAAACATTTTCATTTTCTCTTTAAAACTTAATTTCTCAGGTCCAGTATTTTTCCCACCGTGATGATCCAACTGCATCCTTTCGGCCTCAATACGATGCCTTGGGTCTCTATAAACTTCCTGTGCACCGATAACTCCTGGTGTGGAACTAGAACTGTAATTCATGTTTTGAGAATTATGAGGTGTAGCCAGCACCTCATCAATATCTTGCAATGTATATGATTGTGAATTTGAGCTAACTACTGAATGACTTCTCATTGTATCATGATTTCCATTGGCATCATAAGTCATTTCCAAATCATGAAAAGATACTTTCTTTGGTTGATGTTGAGAGCTACCACTGTCCCCATTCCTAAGGGCTGAATTTGTTACAAGTCTATTGCTTCCACCTGCAGACATCTGGTTTGTCACTTCGTAAGATGACTTTCTTTCTGGAGGTACTGGAGGGCCAAGAGACTTTTCTGATATTACAGTACTATGCAATGAGGAATGAGAAGGCTGAGGACCTTGTGGTGGGGAAGTGAGAAGTGAATCTAGCCTTTGAGTTCCACTTGACTGTCCCTGATACTGTGTAAGAGGAACGTTATTCTGAGTATGGTATGAATAGTTTGTTTCAACAGGTGGTGGTGATGTAGGCAATGGGGGAGGAATGTCCTGATGAGAATTTAGTTGCTCTTTCTGTTGATTAGATGGTGATATGGGCATTTGGTTTGCACTATTAGGATGACTAACGCTGCTAGGCTGATTTAAATTCTGAACAGGCCACTGTTGCTTGTGTTGTAAATTCCACTGCATGCGACAATCTTCATCCTAGGAGATAAAAAGAAAATCTAAACATAAAAAAAGAATTATACTTCATGCAGTAATCTATATGCTAACAGCCATAAAATTATATTTCTTATTTGAATGAATTTCTACAGTTATGTTCCAACAAGAAGGAAAAGATTTATGCAGTATTTTCTAGATTTATTGCATTCAAGTTTTATTCATCCTTATTCAGTGATAATCAATGATTTCACATATGAGCTTCAAAAGTAAAATATGCCATAGTCATTTTTTTCTTCTAGCATTCTCATCAAACAAGATATGGAAAAATTGAAGCACATTAAGTACCATGGATGAACCAAACACTTTTAACAATTGTTGATTATAGTTTATGAGGAATACTGATTGAAGAAGCTTGTTCTGAAGGATAGATGTATCGGGGATGAATGACCCCTCCCCACGCACAAATTTGGATTTTAAACCTACAATACATTATTAATATTGTAAGTGGACTAAGGAGGTTTTTTTTTACCATTATTAATTATTATTTTTCAGAGATGCTTATTAATTAATTTTATTTTTACTACATAATTCAGAAGCTATGAGAGAAGCCAATCTAGAAACCAAACCACTTCTGGCCTCCAATAAGCATTCATCTCCCATCTAAAGACAATCACATACATCTACATCCATGGCAGGATTTGAACTCTCAGCCAACTGTATTATACAGCTTCTAATTAAAACCATTACTAAGAACTAAGTGGAGGCATAACAACATGTTTTGGGCTGCTCCCCCCCCCCCTCTGCCATCTGTGTGGGCGTTTATTACTGTCTCTGATTACTGTCTTTGCTGTTTGTACAGTACAAAGAACAAGGCATCAATTTATCAATAGAGTACTTTCAAAATTGCCAATTTTGAGTAATGAAGATTATGCAAACTGATAGTATCAAGTTTTCCAATGTGAAACAAAATTAGAATTTTTGTTACATCCAGCAATTCAAGGATAGAAAATTGTAACAGACAGTAATAAGAAATTCTGTTTATTATTATGCTTTGCTAATCACAATATAATTTTTATGCTTTTCTCCATAAAATTAGTCATATTCTTGGATAAATATCTGCAGGAGAATAACAGATGCTTTCTTAGCTAGTATAACCATAATTATACAGCATTAAAAAATAAACTGAGATAACAAATCATTTTGAAATAGGGAATGAGATACTTACTTGGGTGGTCAAGCAGATAACATTCCTGCTCTTATCTCAATAGCCTGTGGGTTCAAATTGTTTGTGAAAGTTTAACTGGTAATTGTTTAATGACCACTGAGATATGTCCTCTAGCATGCAAAAGCATGAAAAAGACCAAATTTGGTTATCAGAGAAAGGCTTGTAATTTTCCTGTAATTTCTCACAGTAACAGGGATCTGTTACTGTGAGAAATGTGAAAATAAAAATGTGAGAACTGTGTGATAAAGCAAGAGGTGAGTACAGAGAAAACAATTTTATGATGATTTTATGATAAGGGTGTTCAGTGATATCATGACCAAATCCCTTTTTTTTTTGGTGCAAAAATCAATGTCAGTGAAGCTGTCAGGATGCAGAACTATCTATAAGGTGAAATATAATTGATTGTTCTCACATGTACTAAGGATTTGAAAAGTGAGAAATATTGTACAAGGGAAAATATTAAAGAGTTATGGGATGATGAGGGAAAAAAAGTGAGAGAGATAAAACAATCTGTATGCTGTCATGGTATAACAGAGGGCAATGATTGCAAATAAATCAATGTATAGATTGTGCAGAAGGCATAGCATGCAATTTGTAGACCTGTGGACTGAATCTAACAGACAAAAAGGACACAAAATGTTGAGAGACTGTATTTATTTAATGGATTTGGAGTTAGTGACTCTAAAAAGCATTGTTCACTGAGAGTATGGAAGTGCAAAGTCAGGAAAACTAGAGCTATTAAATTAGGGGAGAGGGATGACTGAGTGTGGAGACAACCAGTCAGGTGAGTGAGCGTGAGAATGACCAAAAATGTAGAATCTAATCTCAAGCAACAAAATTGATAGTCAATATGTCAATATACAAGGTATTAACTGCAGTAGATACCTTGTATATGTATACTAATCCCAGAAGTAAAGAATAAAAAGGAGAATTTTTTTGATTGGTGCAACTTCACCAAAAGTTACAGGCATTAATGAGCCTTGGGTAACAGCAGAAGATGTAGTTACAGGGACAGAATATAGTGAGTGAGCGTGAGAATGACCAAAAATGTAGAATCTAATCTCAAGCAACAAAATTGATAGTCAATATGTCAATATACAAGGTATTAACTGCAGTAGATACCTTGTATATGTATACTAATCCCAGAAGTAAAGAATAAAAAGGAGAATTTTTTTGATTGGTACAACTTCACTAAAAGTTACAGGCATTAGTGAGCCTTGGGAAACAGCAGAAGATGTAGTTACAGGGACAGAATATAAGGGATATTGCTGATGGCAGCAGATGAATTGCAGATAAAACAATGGAAGGTAGCTCACATGAGACAATTTAGCGTAAGATAGAGGCACTGTCAGTGCCATGTTATTTTGCACCCTAGGCAAAGTTTACAAGTACGTCCCTTATTTCATAAACTAAAATGTTTCTAATTGACATTAAACAAAATAAAATTGTCTTTCAGGTTAAATTAATAGGTTTTTTAATTTTCCTTTTAATTAATTTGAAAATTCTCTGTTATAATTCATTTACAAAAAAAAGTTAAAAAATACCGAAATTTAATATTTTAAAATGTTAATGTTTTAAAATATTTATTTTAACTAAATTTTAAGTAGCGGTAAGTTCAACTCATTTAGGTAAGGAACAAAAAAGAACCACGAGTTAAATAGTAAAATAGTGTGATGCGTGAGAGATAAGGAAAAAGAATCGATACCTAAATCATATATCACTATTTAATTTTGATATTTTAGTAAAGTATGAATAAAGCATAGCTTGAAGTTTTGCACCTCTTCATGGCTTGCACCCTAGGCGGTTGCCTAGTTTGCCTAAATGGTAGCACCGGCCCTGGATAGAGGTCAATAGGGCAAAATATGCTGTTGGATGCTGCTATAGGCCAGGTGATAACAAGGAAAGATCTGGAAGAAGTACATTTGAAAATCAGCACAAGTAGCATCATCATCATTATTGGGGGGGGGGGGGGGGTCAACACGTGGACATAGACTGGAAGGGGAAAGACTACAAATGTGAGAAGGAAATGAATTTATTCACCTACGAAGAGATAATTACTTTAAACAGCATATGACAGAGAGATTTTGGGGTTTAAGAATGCTGGATCTGGTCACAGGATCAGAAGATCTGTCCATAACCAAGGTAGACAAATGTGCAATTTTCAGGGGTATATTCATAATTATAGCAGCAGGTGATTATGACAAGCTTAGAAGGCAACTTGAAGCAGTGTTATGGCATAAGAAGCTGAAAGGGCAAGATGTGAGAAGTACATGGGAGATGGTTGAAGGAAGCAATATCAGAATATATTCCCAAACTCAGGAGAATAAATCATGCAATTAGATGGATGAGTAGTATAATTAAGAAACTGCAAAAAAAAAAAATAATAATAAATAAATAAAAAAAAAATAAAATGTTGTGGAAGATATTATAAAGAGGCTTGTTCACATATTCACCAAACAAGACATCCTCAATTCCTTTCAGAAACACTAAAAATCTATTTGAAGACAATAGTACTGTGGGAAACTATAACTCTTGAAAAATTGATGCCTTTTCTGTTCACATCCACAAGACAGATTTGACAGACCCATTACAGCAGCTGAAGTCACCAAAGCCTATAAAAGAATGCCAGAAAAGAAAATCACAGGGAACCCAATGGTCTAGAGATAAAACTTGACCATGAGGTCTGAGATTTTATTCTTCCCATTCTATTTATACTCTTTAATTTTTTTCTCTTTACAAGGTCATACACCTAGTGAATTGGTAGCAAACCATACAGTCCTCATTCCAAAACCTCACTGAGATCATGCCTTAACAGCTGGAGGCCTATTTCTCTATCTAATACTGATTACAAGATATTTTTCTGCATTATCAGCAACAGACTCAAAGCAGGAATGAGATATATAATAAAAAAACGCACACACACGTGTATGGAGTTCTAGGCCAAGCAGCAGAATTTATTCCAGTTTCTTCTATGTAATCGACTCCACCTAGTTAACGTGAAAAGGCAGTCAATAGCAGTACTCTTGGTGGTTACCCAAGCATTTGATAATGTCTGATATCTCTTTTTGTTCCACATCCTCCAAAAAATTGGTGTTGACAAAAGGATGTTATCCATCACTAAAGGAGCATATGCCAATACAACTACTCATCTGCTAGTTAATGGGTTCCTATCAGACTAGATCAAAATTAAAGGATTAAAAAACAAGGTTGTCCCATTAGTCCACTGCTTTTTGCATAGGTTCCTGAACCTTTTTTGAAGGAAGTTGACAATTTGTATGCTGTGCAAGGATATCAGTTCCCTCAACTATGAACAAAAATAAAGTATTAGCATATGCCAACAATATAGTAGGCACTTTGAGGGATAAAGATTCCATATACATCTTTTACGCTATTTGGGGAAAATTCAACAAAATCAGTGGGTTAACTGCCAATGCTGACAAAAATCAAAAATTTTGGAAAGTGGGATCTTGGAGGATTGCCTTTGGACTAACTCCTAAGAGAGAATCTCTCACTATGCTACTTGGAATTCAGTTATGTTCTATATATCCAATATTATCAGTTCAAGAACTTATAAAACATTTTAGAAGATTAGAAAATTGGGCCATTTTCCTTTTCTTCTAAAAGCTACAGTACTTACAACCATAATCTTCCCTGCTCAGTTGTACATAATAAATATTATGGACATTATATAGAAGTTGAAGAAAAACAATTATATAGTAAACCTGAGCAATTTTTGTTGGCCCAGCCAATACCAAGATGTTAAAAAGGAATTTCTTGAGAATCATAGAGGTTTGTGCTTCCAGTGTTAAAATTCTGCTATTTAAGCAAAACAGCTTAAAAAATCCATAACATGTTGCAGACTAATCACAGACATTCAGTACTTTCTGAGTTTTCATCTGCTGCTGTTTGGAATAAATGATCCAAGAGCTGAGATTGTGAATACTACAATTCTGAATACTACAACATTTTGTGCTTAACCTTAAGACTGCCCTACAGCATTCTGAGCACTGATATTCTTTTCATTAATAACAGCAAAACTTATAAGGAAATCTTTAACTTCATCTGCCACAGTTGGGTACTGACAATAACACTTTGTTCCTTAACTGACTGAAAGTCCAAGGATTCCTAACAGAAGGGATTTTACTTAGTGAATTACATATAGATACCTTCCAGTAAATGCCATCAAATGGAGATATTTTAACATTAAAGATCCATCCACCCTGTGACATTGTTACTGGAAACAGCAGAACATGTATTCCACAGCTGCCCTCTTGCAGCTACATTACGTAATATGGAACATATTATGTAATGTAATCATTTTTATTATGAGAAGTTTTTAAATGATTTCATGCTCTTAGTTCAATGTAAGAATGTTAACTGCCTGGTCTACTCCAGGCAGTTAACTTAGATAAAGCTAGCCACCTGGGTACCAGTAGTCTCCAGATTTTAGTTTCAATTGGTCTTTTGTTGTTTAACTGCATGATTATTGCAGACCTTTACATGGTTATATAAAAGAGCTGTGGCTTCTTTCTTCCCCCCCCCCCCCTGCTCTCTCTCGTTCAAGACAAGTGACCATGATGCAGTCCTGTTCTGGAAAGTTGCTCAACATGAGAAATTCTCATTGAAGTTGTTTCATCTAAGTCTCAGCTCTGGTAAAGTTCCAAGGGAGTGGAAAGAAGGTAAGATAGCTCCATCACATAAACATGGGGGACAACAGAGAGAGAAAATTACAGACTACCTGGAATGATGGTTAAAGTAATGGAAAAGTTGGTTAAAGGTAAAATTTAGGAATGGGTGAATAGGAATATACTTTATAGGAGGCAGCACAGTTTTGTAAATGGTAGGCCCTGCTTTAGTAATTTATTCACTTTTTTTTTATAATAAGGTTGACAGTAGAATTGGATAAAGGAAATGGCTAAAACATGATACTGCTGGACTTTGCAAAGGCATCTGTCAGAATATAGCAAGGAAAACAATTACATAAGTTAGAGTAAATGGACATGAATATGAGACCTGGTGGCATGGATGGATAAGGATAGGGGGAATGGCTGACAGACAAACATCAGAGGTGACTGGTGGAGTGCTCCAGGGCTGTGTAGTAGGCCACTACTCTAATTTGTATATTAGTGATATAGCAGAAAATTTAAGGAGAAAGGGTCAGCTGTTTGCTGATGATGCAATACTGAGGAGAGCAATAGTTGTAACATAGTGATAGTGATGTATATATCTTGCAGGATGATTTAAATAAGTTGGAAGTGTGGGAAAAGGCCAATGGTTGTCAACTGAATTCTGCAAAATGCAAGGTAATGCACTTTGGAATGAAAAGATTACATACTTTGTATCACACTGATGGTAGTGGATTACACAAAACTGATGAGGCTAGGGATCTGAATGAGAGTGGATAGAGATTTGAACTTCAGAGGGCATATTGCAAGGGTTGGAAAAATAGTTCAGAAGATTACTTGGACACACTGAGCATGCACAGATTTGGTCACCTGGGTTTCTTGGAGATCAGAATGTGGTAGAGAGGATTCAGAGATGAGTGACAGGTATGTGGGTTGGAGAGTTTAGGTAACAGGGAGAGGAAAGAGGACATGACAGAAACTTATAAGTTACTAAAGAGATCCTATAAGATTGACACAAAACAAATTTTTTAATACATGAGGAGTAGTGGGAAGTCGAGTAAGAGTGTGTGGATTAGGTGCTTTGCTCGAAGAGTTATGAACGAGTGGAATGTATTGCCAGAGGTAGCTTTCAGTGTCCCAATGGTGAATATATATAAGGACAGGTATGATAGGTATTGTGTAAATCAGGGGTCTTCAACACATGGCCTGGGGGCTATGTGTTAAAGACCTCTTTGCCTTGACCTGCCAGCCATTTTGAAAAAATAACTACTTAACATTAAAACGCAAATTAAATAAAAAATAATTTCAATGAAGCCCGCAGGCCACTAAGCTATACTGTGGTATTTAGAATTGTAAGATGCTTTCCAGATTCACAAGGAACACTGTGCATTTGATACTTTACATAAAATCCTATAAAAATAAATATTAAATAGACATGCTTCTTTAGCCGTCTACCAGCGCCAAGCGGTACTTAATTACTAGTACTAACATTGCAGGCAGATGGCTGAAGCAGTAGTTCGTTCGAATGTGCTGTCTAGTGCCTTCCAGATACATCTCGAAGGTTCTCAATACTTCGTTATTTTCATATAAATACAACAGGATCTAATCCACAGTTAGTCAGTTAGTTGTGAACAGTGTGATATGTGTGTATAAGTGCACACAGGTTCGTCATGTCAGCCATAACCTATTGTGGTTTTATATTGCCAGACTTTTTTCATTAGTGTGATATATTCAGTGGATAATAACCATTACATGGCCATTTTGGATAATTTTTTGGGTTCACCTAAAAGCATAAATCAATTGATTCTTGTTGGGTTTTTAATGAAAAGTGGACCAATTTGTACTTTTTTGTGCCGATCAACGATAAACTTTAATTTTTAACTTTAAAACTTTAACTCACGACAAATTAAACGATGTTTAATTTGTCGTGAGTCAGTGTCAATATCAAAAGACACTATAAGACAAAGCATGCGTACAATTTCGATCACCTTCAAGGGCGGCTTTGTGTGGACAAAGTGAATCTCTCCAAATTGATTTAAAATGCCAGCAGAGTACGTTTAAAAGGCAGAGGGAAGAGAGCGAAGCATACATCATTTTAAAGCTTAAGAGATGAACAGCTGAGTTCAACTGTTCATCTCTTAATGAATCCCCTACAAAATTAGCTGTGTTGCGAAGTGAGTTTGAAGAGAGATTTAGTAATTTTCGTAACCAACAGTCTTCTTCAGATTTATTTTCAATGCCATTCAGTGTCAATGCTGCCGAAATGCCAGGCTCAGTACAAATGGAGCTGCTTGAACTCTAAAACAACTCTTCTTTGAGAGAAAAATGATTCAATATGCCCTTGCTAACATTTTACAAAGACTACATTTCTGAGGACACATTCCCTAATCTTCGCCGGCATGCTTTGAAGATGTACGCTTTGTTAGGAAGCACATACTTATGTGAGCAGTTCTTCTCCAGAATGAAGTATGTGAAGTCAAAGACAAGAACTCAGATTACGGACCAACATCTCAAGAATACTCTGCACATAGCGACTTCCAACACTGATGCCAACATCGACAAGCTGGTCAAGGAAAAACATGCCAAGTTGCCCACTGACATTGTAAAAAAATGAGTGTTTTCTTCATTAAATTATCTTTTTTCAAGTATTGATTGCATTTACTTATCATGAACCTTATCATGAAGCAGCATTCTGCAATGGCTGTTTAATTATTCAATGATGTAAATTGGATCCAGGATTATTTTTGATTCTGATGTCTCACATGATGTGCTTTGGCATGAGCAGGTTTAAATATTAAGTTTGTTGTGGTGGGGGATATGTCCATCACAAAAAATACCTCATGCTCTATCTTGATCTTTTTTTTTTTGGCAGCTTGGCACTCTTGGTTTTACCAAGAGTTTGGATAGAGTGGAAATCAAGATAATGTTTTTGTAATTGCTGCATGGACAATACAATCTGTGATATACTTCAATGCTTCATTAATGGGTGTTTTGGCTGACAGCTTCAGTATTAAATTTTGCAAGATGGGAAAATGTATTCCAGTCAGCTTGGAATACATTTTCCACGCAGGCATCTAGGTAAGAGGAAATGAATCCTGTGAAGACTTAGTACTGATAAGAGGAAAATAATTGTTTCCATATAAGTTTTCATCAACATCCCATGTGAGTGGAAAAATGGCAGGGGAGCATATTGTAAGATCGATTGCCAAAATAAGAGGTGGGTAGGCATATGGAAGAAGCTATTTGCTCTGTTATTAATAAGGGAGAGGTCATGGTTATTGAACATTCAGTCAATGATATGACCTTGTCTATTTGTATTGGCATTACCCCACAAAGTGTTATGTCCATTAAAGTCACTAATTAGGAGTATGGGCTAAGGCAGTTGCATTACGAGATTATCGAGTTCCATTTTATTTAGTTCAGAAATTGGTGATAAATACATATATCTCCACAGATAGGCCAAATGCTACTGCCTCTAGAACAGTATTAAGCCGAATATGGAGTATGACTGCTCAGAGAATCACTACTCCACCATGTGCAGGGCCATCTCCAGTTCTGTCCATATGTACAAGAGTGATATTCCTGGTAGTAGGTCGGTGGGTTTTAAATAAGTTTCCTGCAGACAGAAACAAAAAAGTTTGTGTTTCTGCAATAGGTGCTTGATATCATCAATATTCTGGCCATAGAAGTTACAATATAACTACTATGGGCAAAACCCATAGTAGTTAAATTGTAAACATTTTCCTATTGTTTAGGTTTCGTAGAGTTCTCTAGTTTTTTTCCCGAGGTTGGGACTTGTCCTAATCAGGTTTATTTATTTTTATTAGATTTTGGGAAGTATGGATCAGTACTGGTAGTTGCATGCCTATAGGGAAACTACTGATACTGGATGTAGAACGGAAAAAAGTTTCCGAAGCAAGAAACTACAATTTTTTGTTTTTTGTTGTTTGAAGTAGTGGTTTGAAGAATATACTGGCACTTGCAAAATGGTGCATTTGCTGAGAGAATTAAAAAGAAAATTTTAAATATTTAAGAAACTGAGAAAATGAATAATTCAAGCATAATAGATGAACGTTCTGAATCTTGACTACAAAATGAAGAATTTTCAAAATATGTTGAGTTATGAATTGCTAAATGTAATGGAGATTCTAATGAAAATATTGAAGCTGCAAAATCTGCACTGATGTTGATTTCATATTGCATATATATTTGTGTTATTTGTAAATTAAAGACTTTTACTTTGGGATGTGTCAATTACTTAATGAGTTCATTTAGAAGATAAGATATTTATGTATATGAATCTGTGTACAAGTTAAGGTGTACTTTAGTTCAGATGGTTTCCTTTTCAGAGTTGAACCACTTGGAGTGGAGGGAGTAATTTACTAAGGGTGCAACTTGGATTACATGCACAAAACAAAGAAAGACAAGTAAAATATATAATAGCTCTCCTTCTACACACACACAAAATGGTGCATTTGCTGAGAGAATTAAAAAGAAAATTTTAAATATTTAAGAAACTGAGAAAATGAATAATTCAAGCATAATAGATGAACGTTCTGAATCTTGACTACAAAATATGTTAACTTGAGTTATGCAATGCTAAATGTAATGGAGATTCTAATGAAAATATTGAAGCTGCAAAATCTGTTAAGAAAATTGGTAGATGGCATGAGGAACAAATGCTTTTAATTTTAAGGTCTAAACTTCTAGGCAAAGCTAAACATTTTGCACAGAATTCTAGAGGGTTGAGATTAGCTTCAGACTATGCAATCTTCAAAAGTATTTTGATTAAGGAATTTTCCAAAAGACAAGAACTTGGCTCAATCTTTGGAGGGTTCACTCACATATACAGATACAAAAGGAATCTGTTTCTCAACTATTATATGATTATAAAATTGATGATTATGATAGCAAATATTTGAAAAATTTATTTTTTTCATCAATTCATAAATGGATCAAGGCCTGAATTAAAAAGATCAGTTTACAAACAAGGAATTAGTGACATTAAAAGTGTCCTTGATGTTGCTCAAAGGGAAGAATCATTGATTCTAAAATTTGAACTGATTCAAATTTAAAAAAAATCATTGATTTAGTGTCCAAACACCAAATTTGTCAATGCAACTGTGTATCCAGAGTACCTTATTATAATTTGATAAGCAATCTGAGAAGCTGAAACATGTTAGAAAAGCGAAATGATAAGATGTTATTTATTTCAAAGACGTGGGATGAAATTTTGAAGTTATTTTCATCCTTTGTTCTGTAGGTTGTGAGTCTATGTATTGTGTACAATACATAGACTCACAACCTACAGCCTAGAATATGCCTAGAAGAGAAGTGAAGATTTGAAATCTTTACAGTCTCATCCTTGTTGTAA
The DNA here is from genome assembly GCF_054136105.1 of Typopeltis vanoorti. Lineage (NCBI taxonomy): Eukaryota > Metazoa > Arthropoda > Arachnida > Uropygi > Thelyphonidae > Typopeltis > Typopeltis vanoorti. Next base: position 73,685,895 of record NC_143567.1, on the reverse strand, counting down.
GATGTTAACAACTCTGATTCAGAACCTTTAAATTTGATGGATACAAAAATTGCAGGGGTGTCTTGTAAAGTACTTTTTGACACTGCAGCACATCCTTCAGTAATTACATAGCAGTTTTTCACATTTTTAAAGGAAAAGTTAAAGGATGACATTCAATTTATGGATAATGAAATAACTGCTGGTTAAATATACCTTTCAAATTTTATCTACACAGAAAACTCAGTGGAAATATTCTTTCCTGATTTTTCTGTCACTATTTTGGATGAGGTGCTTGTCTTTCAAACAATTTCTAGTAACTTGTTTCATACTGTTTTTTATGTGAATCATTTTTGGCTCCTCCCCATGGGGTTGACTTTTGTAAGCTATCTTACAAATTTGCTGCTAAACCTTTTCAGAGTTTGTTGACTGAAAATACTAAGGATAATGAAGAGCGAAGCATTCCTCCTTTTGATACTCTGTCTGAGAGGACCTTAACCAGAATAAATTCTGAGGATAAGCATATTGTAATATACTAATTAATTAAGATGCAACTTGGATTACATGGAAAAAACAAAGAAAGAAAATTAAAAATATACCCCCCCCCCCCCAATACACATCTCAAGGTGGCTCGAAAAATTCAAAATCAATGCACGGAAAAGGCAAAAATAAATAAATACAAAGATAACAAAAATGCACTAAATGCAACTTATCATTAATTTACCTGTCTTCTCCTTGCTTCACGCAACAGATGTTCTTCTGCTTCCTTAGCAGCTTCTAGTTCTCTTTTTCTGTGTACTTCTTCCAATTTTAATTGCCGCAACTTGCCTTCTTGTTCCTGAAACAGGAAACTAACTGTAATATCACTGAAAAATAGCATGGCTCTTTTTCACTGAAGCTTGAAGGAAAATTTTTAGTGCAATTCTATGTAACTAGTTTAGTGTTATTCATACTTCTGTGTCAATACCATGTGTAACTTTTTTTGATAAAAAAATTACTATTCATAACTTTTGTACAACATTTTTGTATACTTCAGATTAAAAGTAAATAGGAAAAAAAAGTATTCACAGAGCGATTTCTAAATTAAACTATCATTATTCAAATTAAACTTGTATATGTTGAAATATTTAGTGAGATGTCAGATGTGTGATTGTGCAGCAACTTTACATACCCGAATTCATTAATATGCCAGTTTTTTTATATATGCAGTCCATGGTTGGTTTAAGATGAGACTTTGGTTTTTATTTCATTGAGTAGGACATTGTATCATTTTGCTCACTTTTTTGAAGTACATACATAACTGTTGAATTTATGCATGGCAGCTAAGTGAGTTGTCAGTCCTGATTTATGTCCTCCCCCCATCCTCAACACGTTCTTTTTGATGGATTTCTTCAGATCAACTCATCTGTCCAACATAACAAATACTGCAAGTACAGAAGATTTTGTACACTCCTAGTCATTTAAGGTCTCACCCATTTTATCTGTAACATTTTTATTGTAAGATAAAGAAACAGAACCTTGGTAGTTGTCTTATTGTTGCATTTGCTCTGGAATATGTGATGACCTATTTAAGATGCTGAGAGTTCTGAGATTATATCCATTTTTCAGGAAAATGTAGTCAAGATATGGTATTTCTTTTTTGTTATCATCATATTATAATAGCCCTATCTTTCTGAATTTTGATGACTCATTTTTGCATTGTGTGGTAGTGTGATGTGGATATCATTTAGTATTGAGCTTTTTCTGTCGATAGAATTCATTTGAAGTCTACAGAAACCTTCCAGGAGTTTATGGTGTTAAATTGTGAATGAAGAATTTTATGATTATTAATACTTCATTCATGATTTAACATAAATTGCATACCCTGAGCTAATTTTACTCCTAAGTAAATTCTAATTTAAATACTTACTATTATTTTTTTTATTGAAATAATAATTGTAATTTTTTTAGTCATTTATTCTGTATAAATTCATTATATAATTTGTAAATGTATCCTAAGTGGACTGTAATATGTGCATTTTATTTATTGTAAATGAAAGTGAAAGTAAATTTAAGAAATTCTGCTAATGAGATTTGATTGGTCACTGTCAATGAAACGGAGTTAATTTTAGATAGCACGTGGTGGAGCGTGAGCTACTGTATTCGAAGGGAGGAGGAGTTGATATGAGCTGGACTGGCTAGAACCGGATTTTGGTGGGAAGAATGAAGGTATTTTATTGGAAAACGAAAGTAAACAGGGGAGAAGCATTCAGGACAGCACGGAGTGAAGTAACGGGCGGCAGTAAAAGGAATTTGGAATATTTCTATGGAATTTTAAAATTACGTTGAATTCCAATTGTTTTGAGGAAGAATAGTGCAAAGCTGAAATTAATGAGTAAAAGAAAATAAGGAATAAGTAGATTACCTGAAACAAGTGTGTCAAGACTTGTGAAGCTCTATGTTTAATATTTCAGTTATATAGTGAAGATTCCTTTTGAATAGTGTTACTTCAAAGTGATAGTTAACTTCAGTTTTAAGTGTGCCTATAGTGAATCCAATGTGCAAAGGATGTAACCCGGTAAGAGCAGTCCATTTTTTTATATTTCAGCGTGAAGAAATAAGAGTTAGCTCCGCCTGATATACTTAACATTAACTGTGGCGTTCTACTAAAATTAGCTGAAGTATGAACCTCTAAAGTGTTTTCCCCCCTCCCCCCCTTGAAGTGATAACTGCCTCATAATTGAATTAAGTGTTTGTTGACTAAGAGAGAATTAGAGAATTGTACTTTAAGAATATTTACTGTAAGATTCTGTAACATTGAACTGTGTGAACCATTTTTAATTATTCGGAAGAATGTAAAATTGACAGCTGGATGTCTGATGGCTAACGTTTTATGTTTGGTATGCGTATTTGAACTAAGTTGATTTGCATTATCTTGTTTTCAAAGTTATACTTAATGTACATGTTACGTAACCCTGCATTAAATGTTTTGTTTTATTGATTCCAATTTGGTGTTTGCCTGATTCTCTTTCATTGCACTGCTCATAAAGTTTATCGGACCTTGAGGAAGCCTTAAATGATAATATTAACCTCGGCCTGTAGAAAAGTAAGATTGCAAAAGTTAGTTGATGATTGATTCCACTATATTATATAGACTAATCTGAATATAGGGTGGCGCAGGATAATATAAATTTCTCTATATTTGGATCAGTAATCAACCAACAAATAAAAAAAAAAGAAAACGGATAATTTAAATAAGAATAACGTTCCAACAAGATGGCGGATTCAAAGCCAGGATGTATGACCCAACAATGGACTTCCTCAACGGTTTAAATTAAAAATTCCAATTTACATTAGAAGTAGAAAAGACAGATACCTTTTCTTCTTAGATATTCACATCTCTACCAAGATGTGATTCTGAGTTTTTTTCTGTAGGCTTGAAATGAAAGATTGCTATGATTACAGAAAAAACTCAGTGCTAGACAATATCTAAATGGCATATCACTGGTGCAAAATTAAGGCATCATCAAAACTCTCAAAGACAGGGCGATTGCAATAAATATCCAGTGATGATGATAAAAAAAAAAAAGAGAAATAACATATCTTAAGGACATTCACCTAAAAATGAATATAATCTCAGAACTATCAATAGCATCTTAAATAGACAATCACATATGCCAGAGTACATACAACAAGATAACCACAAAGGTGATTTATCTGTAATATTAAAAATGTTACAGATAAAATAGCAAATGTATTAAAACAATACAAGTTAAAAGTTGTCTTTCAACCATTACAAAAAACAACCATTATGCTAAGGTCATCAAAACAACTTCATCTGTCTCTTAAATAACCATGTATGTACAAAATCTTCTGTACTTCAGGCATTTGTTATGTTGGACAGATAGGGCAATCTGGAGAAAAAAAAACAAAAATAAGGAATGGCATTTCGCCCCACTAAAGAACACTAGCAACTCACTAAATTGCCATTCATAGAATTCAACATTTATGTAGGTAGATTTAAGGAAGCAAGAAAAATTATATGTCTTATTTAAAGTAATAAAAACCAAGGTCGCATCTTTATTCGACTATGGGCAGCATATACACTCAGGTCTCTTTTTATGCGGATTTGAAGTTATGCGGTGCATGCCCACAGATACGAGGCCTTTCGACACTTCTGCGCATGTCAACAGAAGGAGAATCCATTCCGATAATAGAGCAATCCAGCGTTTCCCAAACTTTTCCTATGACGGAAACACTTCACAAATCCTGAAATTTTCATGGAACACCTTGGTTAATTTGTAATGTATTCATTAATAATTGATCATTAATTACACTGGTCAACAAAAAAAATTTTTTTCCCTGATGATTATGATCTGACACTTGTTTTTTACTAATTTGGGTGCACTGATTTCAAATATCAAACCCATTTTTCTCTATCACATCAGGTTTTTCCTCTATGGCATTTTCTTTTTGCTAATTTGTAAGTTTTTGATAGTTTTAAGGAGGCAGTACTATTTAGAGGATCAAAAAAATCGATTTTTTAATATTATTTTCTGAAAGTATGTACTTTAAAAAATCTGTTCCTAACTTTTTATCAAGAAATTCGAAAAATTCCCGAAGATATAGCCTATTATTCAAAGCGGTGCGCAGATCAGAATCGGAGAGCTCACCGCTCTTGCTTGTTAGTAAACGAATAAATGCGCAAGAACCTGCAACGGCACGTACTGGCGCTTTGAATGCGAGAGAGGCCGATAACCAACCTAATACATTTAGGTGATGAAAGTAGGTGATGACAACTGCCTAAAACAAATGAATGCTATATGCGTCATAGCGGACAAAGAACGATCGAAATCAGTCAATCATTAATAGATCGTGAAAGTATGATGAGCGCTTATAACGTTTCAATAAAGTCTCTGTTTTTTTTGTCTTGTTAATTGCATGTTAGTCGGCAGTGAAGAAAATACATCATGTCTACTACTCGAAAATATGTCAATAGTGTAGATTCCTTCTGCTACATTTGTGGCAGCTTTACTGTTCCAAGTCAAAGGACAAATATCACTGATTTCGTTAAGAAAGTGTACTTTGCATACTTTGACGTAAAACTTGCAGATCAGGACAATTCATGGGCTCCAAACAAAGTGTGTAATTCATGTGTAGAAAATTTACAACAGTGGAGCAAGGGAAAACGCCAAAAATTAGCTTTTGGCATTCCAATGATTTGGCGTGAAAACGAAAAATCACACAGATGATTGCTATTTTTGTTTAGTTCAGACTTCTGGTTATAATAAGAAGAATAAGAAAAAATTGTGTATCCGAATCTCGACTCAGCAAGTCGGCCAGTTGCTCATTCCAATGAAATAGCCATGCCAATTTATAAAGGACTTCCTTTACTTGAGAACGAGCATGATCGGGATATGCCAGATGTTCTTGAGGAGCAAGACCTGGATGCTGATTTAGACAATGAAAATTTAACTTCTAGTTATGGACCGCAACGTTTTACTCAAGCGGAATTGAATGACTTAGTAAGAGATTTGGGCCTATCAAAGGAATCATCGGAATTTTTAGCTTCAAGATTAAATGAAAAAAAACTTACTGGAGCAAGATACGAAGATTTATTCCCTGAAACTCATATGTAAGTAAAATTGTTATTTTTTTTATAAATATTCTTGTAATTTTTAATGAATATTGTTAAGTAGTTATGTATCTAATTATCGGCCTCTCTCACATTCAAAGCGCCAGTATGTGCCGTTGCAGGTTCTTACGCATTTATTCATTTACTAACAAGTGAGAGCAGTGAGCGCTCCGATTCTGATCTGCGCACCGCTTTGAATAATAGGCTATATCTTCGGGAATTTTTCGAATTTCTTGATAAAAAGTTAGGAACAGATTTTTAAAAGTACATACTCTCAGAAAATAATATTAAAAAATATATTTTTTTGATCCTCTAAATAGTACTGCCTCCTTAAAACTATCAAAAACTTACAAATTAGCAAAAAGAAAATGCCATAGAGGAAAAACCTGACATGATAGAGAAAAATGGGTTTGATATTTGAAATCAGCGCACCCAAATTAGTAAAATACAAGTCTTATATAAAAGTCAGCAAAAATTGTGTTGGATTGTGTTATTAATTAATAATGAATTAAATTTGGCCCAATGGAGAAAAAAAGCACCAAAGAAAAGCACTATCTTCGGAAATGAAAATTGCAATTTTAGATCGCTTAGCAAAAGGCGAGGGATCTACGGTGATTGGTAAACATTTTAATTTAGGCGAATCTACTATAAGAGCAATTAAAAAGAAAGAAGGCAGAATAAGAAAATATGTCATTTCTGGCACAAAACGATGATAATTTGACTATGTGTCAAATTATCATCGTACTCAAGAGATGCTTTATTAGAAAACACGGAATGAGCGCTCGTAATTTGGATTAAAGAATTAACTCAAAGGGGAATTCCTATAAGTGGTTATTTAATTAAAGAAAAAGCTCTTCGGTTTTATGAACAGATGAAGCAATTGGAGCCGTCTACTTCCACTTCCCAGGCTGATAAAGAATTTTCGGCTAGCAAAGGATGGTAAACCGGGTTTTTAAAAAAGAATGCACTTCATAACGTGAAGATTACAGGTGAGGTTGCAGAAGGAGATGAAGCAGCAGCCAAAATTTTTTAACATTTTCTTCCGATACAGGATTGTTTTGGAAGAAAATGCCTAGTCGAACTTACTTCGCAAAGTCTGAGAAAAAAGCAAGTGGGTTTAAAGCAACCAAAGATCGAGTAACGTTGTTACTTTGTAGCAATGCATCAGGAGATCGAATGTTGAAACTCCTCCTAGTAAATTGATTTCTAAGACCACGTGCTCTAAAAGGCAAAGATCTAAAACAGCTGCTGGTACATTGGATGGCTAATACAAAGGCCTGGGTAACAACTGCTGTATTTACTGAATGGTTCGATAATTGCTTTGTACCAGAAGCGGAAACATACATGAAGCAAAAAGCTCTCTATTTTAAAGTTTTATTAACTGTTGACAATGCACCAAGTCATCTGCATTTAGAACATCCAAATGCAGGTAGTGTTTTTTCCACCCAATACAACAAGCATTATTCAGCCATTAGATTAAGGCATAATTGCTACTTTTAAAACAATATTACATTAAGCATACTTTTCAATTTATATTGGATAAATTAGAAAATGAATCAATAACAGTAACTGACGTTTGGAAAAAATTTTCTATTTTGGACTGCTTAAATCATGTTGCATCTGCTATCGCTGAAATAAGACCACAAACTTTAAATGCTTGCTGGAAAGCAGCTTGGCCTGGATGTATTGCAAACAGTGCAACCATGCAAACATCTTGTGGATAATGACTTAAGCGACGATATTATTGGATATCGTTGAAGATCCAGAAAACAATAGTGAAGTGGAAGAAAAACTTGTCCCCCTCACTGCAAATATAATTCGAGAAGGTCTTGAACTGTGCAATAAATTGGAAAATCATTTTCTTGTTAATGATACAAATTCTGAACCTTTAAATTCCAACATGAGCTGAAGAACTCTATGTCTGGATATCGCGAGCTGTATAAAAAATTAGTGAAATCATCATCGCAAAGTTTAATCACTGATTACATTGTCAGAAGAAAAAAATCAGTACAGAACGAAGGTGAAGCTAATTCTGTTTGTGAAAAACCATTGCCTTTACCATACAGATCTGATGTGCTCACTATCTCTTCTGGTGTGAAAGTGATTTTGCACCAGTTCGCAAACGTTGCCGAATATTGTCTAATAGCGATGATAATTCTGATGACAAAATGTTAAAAAAAAAAAAATGTTACTTTCAATAAAATTAAATGAATAAAGCTTTAAAACAAACTTCATCACCACCATCAAATTCCTGACATGTACCCTCAAGGAGTGTACAGGATATGTTAGTACTACATGAAAAATTTACATCATTACTACGTCCAATCTGCAATTTTCCTCCAAATCAGTCTGTTACTGTCAAATAACTCAGCTTGTGCTCTTAGAGAATACAGAGACAAATGCAAGAATGCTAAACACTGTGTAAAACTAGCTAAACAAAAGTCATGGGAGGACTTTGGCAAGAATATAGAAAATAAATATCAAGGTGGCAAAATATTCTGGAGGTTGTTGAAGAAGCTTAGGAATGGAGGAAAGAGTGCTGTAAAAGGAGTTAGAGATGATAAAGGTGATATGAAAATGGGAGAAAAAGATATCCTTGAAGTATGGAGTAATTACTTTGAAAAACTGCTAAATGAAACAAGCAGTGATGACAGCACAGTGATAAAAAACACTGACCAGGCATGCAGTCAGGAATACATATCCATACTTGAAGTAGAAAAAGCCATCAAAGGCTTGAAATGTGGAAAGGCAGCAGGAGTAGATGATATTCGACCAGAAATGCTGAAGTATGGTGGTATAAGAGTCTTACAGTGGCTGCACTGGATAGTTCAGAAAGCCTGGACAGAGGGACGAATTCCAGATGATTGGAGTAGAGCTCTAATAGTACCCATATATAAAAAGGGAAATAAAACAATGTGAGAATTACAGAGGTATTTCCGTACTGAGTGTTCTTGGCAAGATCTATGCAAGTATACTTGAGAAACGGTTGAGAAGAATTGTGGAAGAAAAGCTTGGTGAAGAACAAGCTGGATTCAGGCCAAATAGAGGTTGTCATGATCAGATCTTCACTTTACGACAAATAGTGGAGAAATCATGGGAATATAACAAAGATCTGTATTTAAGTTTTGTCAATTTGGAAAAGGCATATGACAAGGTGCCAAGAGAGAAGCTATTCAATACGCTACAGTTATATGGTGTCAATGGGGCATTATATCAAGCAATACTTAGTCTTTATTTGAGTTGTAAGTCAGCAGTTAGAATTGAAGGAAGTACAGGAAGATGGTTTAATGTTAAATCTGGTGTGAGACAAGGATGTACATTATCCCTCTGTTATTCATTATCTATATGGATCACATTATGAAGGAAAGTGGTATTAAAACTGATATCAAAATTGGAGATGTTAATGTCAGCTCTTTGCTTTATGCGGATGATGTTATACGTCTAAATAAATCCGCTACAAGTCTGCAAGATTCTCTGACTAAATTGAATAGCTGTTGTAATAGATATGGTATGAAGGTCAGCAATAAAAAGACAAAGACAATGAAAATAGGCAGAATCATTGAAAATGTCAACTGTGTTATGAATGGAGAACCTGTGGAACGAGTAAAACATTTCAGCTACTTAGGCACGATTTTTAGTGAAGATGGTATGGTGGGAAGTCAATTGAATAAATTCATATGGAATAAGAGAGAAATTAGTCGGAACACTAAATTAGCTATATACAAGACAGTGTTCAAACCAGTTTAAACTTATGGATCTGAGAGCTGGGTCAGAAGTAAAACACTTGACCAAAGACTGCAGATATGAGAGTGCTGAGAAAGATTATAGGGTGAACAGATGTCATCAATGGCAATATCATATTAAAAACGAGGATATTAGGAAAGAACTTGACATTGTCAGCATCCAGGAATGCGTTATCAGAGCTAATCTCAGGTGGTATGGTCACTTAAACAGAATGGGCGAAGAAAGATTAGCAAAACAAGTGTTCTCTGCCAGGTTGGCAGCAAAACGACCCAGAGGAAGACCAAGATATGGGTGGATTGATACGGTACAAAGTGCCTTAGACGATAGAAATATAAGATCTGGTAATGTTGGAGTCTTGACAAGTAACAGACTGATTTGGAGGAAAATTGTAGATAGGAAGTTAGTAATGATGTAATTTTTTTCATGTAGTACTATCATATCCTGTACACCCCTTGAGGGTACATGGCAGGAATTTGATGATGATCAGTCTGTTACTTGTCAAGACTCCAATATTATCATTATCAGATCTTATATTTCTCTCGTCTAAGGCACATTGTACCGTATCAATCCACCTATATCTTGGTCTTCCTCTGGGTCGTTTTCCTGCTAACCTGGCAGAGAACACTCGTTTTGCTAATCTTTCCTCACCCATTCTATTTAAGTGACCATACCACCTGAGATTAGCTCTGTTAATGCATTCCTGGATGCCGACAATGTCAAGTTCTTTCCTAATATCCTCGTTTTTAATATGATATTGCCATTGATGCCATGTGTTCATGCCTATAATCTTTCTCAGGACTCTCATATCTACGATCTCTAGTCTTTGGTCAAGTGTTTTACTTCTGACCCAGCTCTCATATCCATAAGTTAAAACTGGTTTGAACACTGTCTTGTATACAGCTAATTTAGTGTTGCAAATAATTTCTCTCTTATTCCATATGAATTTATTCAATTGACTTCCTACCATACCAGCTTTGTTGATTCTGTTCTCTATTTCCATATTTAATTTACCATCTTCACTAAAAATCGTGCCTAAGTAACTGAAATGTTTTACTTGTTCCACAGGTTCTCCATTCACAACACAGTTGACATATTCAAATATTCTGCCTATATTCATAGTCTTTTTCTTTTTATTGCTGACATTCATACCATAAAACAAACTTAGGCATTCTTATTTTCCTGAATTTTCATAAACTTTTTTTATGCAATTTTAGGTTTATTTTAATTCATTGCTTCGGTTTTATGCAGTTTTAGAAAATTATGGAACGTATCCCTGATTTTTCAATGTAAGTTAGGGCTTTTTTGTGCAATTTTTTATATGTGGTTTTCTGTGGAACGTATCTACAGCATAAAAAGAGATCCGAAGTGTATAAAAGACCTACATGAATTAGGCTACAAGAGAAGCTACAGCACACTGCGGCAATCTTGCTACAATTTTCAACATCTAGTTCAAGTTTAATTTAAATAATGAGAGCTCTTAATTCAGAAATCTCTCTGTGAATATCTTTTTTCAATTTGTTTTTAAGAAGGATATGAAAATGTGGTACAAAACTAGTTATTAAATAGTAATTTCTTACCAAAAATTTTGTCATGCACAAAAACATGGATGTAACAAGCCAAGGAAACCTTAACTCATTAGTTTAGTGTTAGTCATTTTACTTGAGAAACAATACTTACATAATTGTATCATTATATATATACTGGACTCAGTATATATATAATGATTCCACAAAAGTTTACTTATATATCAATCAAAAAATTCCAGATGATTTTGGTGATTTAGGTAATGAATTTAGAAATGCTTCACAAAAGCATACTGGCTAGCCAATAATCAGCCTGATAAGACCTCAATAAAGGTCAAAAATGGTATGGGTAGTAGTCCTTCCCATAATGCATAGCATTATACATGTCTAGAAGGGTGTATACTTTGCGTTATGGGATACAGAGGGGATTAATGTGAAGTCATTAGCTTCCATGCACAAGTAGCCTAATCGTGAATGTATTTCATGCACAAACTGTTTGCTTACACTTGGATAAAGGATAAAACAAGAATATAATTTCTTGGAAAGTTTAATCTAAGAGATTATCATATTAGTTCTTATAAACTATAATCATAATGCTGACAACAACTAAGAAAAACATTTACATTATTTCTATATACAGTGGGTCTATATATTTGTCATTAACTATTTTCCTATATGGTAAATACAGAACAATAATGCATGCATGGAAAGTACAGGGGTGTCAATTCCTGAAGGTATCACAATCCTTTTAGCAAAGGGAATCAAGAGTAGGCTGCATGTCTCCTTCCACTCATTAAGCAAAGATTTCCTTGTAGCAAAAAAATAGCTTCCACAGAAACCACCATCAGGTGGCTTCTCTGAGCTATAGAATTTATTCACCTGAATCGAATTATCAGTACTAAGTTCTTCAACGTATACCTCCAACAATTTACTAGCAGAGAGCGAGATCTAATTCCAAGCCCCACTAATTTTGTAACTGAATAGTTCTTTCCTGCATTATTTTGGGTGTCTTCTCTTGGAATCCAGCAAAAACAGGTCAAATGTTCAGGTGACTTCTTTCTCCACGCAGCACTGATTGCAGTGCTATCAACTGCATTCTTAATACTGAAGAACTTATCAAAATTTTCTTAAAGTAAACTTTTTTTTCCCCCCACCATTAGAAACATATAATAAATGAAATGACAGTAATCTTCCGTTCATCCAACGTTTTAATTATCAGAACAGTGAGTTCTGATATTTGAATGGTTAGATAATTGAAGTACAATTGCTCTACCAGAAGTTAGTTGAAATGCAGGGGTTGGTTAATTGAAGAGTCATTGTTTTTAAGGTCAGATAAAGAGTAGATTACTGTATCTGACAGTACTGCAAGATTAATGTCATATGATAACTGGCACATGTTCTTTATCATCTCAACAGAAACTTTGTAAGGTTGCCTGGGTTGTACAGTGTTAATGATTAGCAATACATAATATCCTTTTTCATAATAATCCTGTTTCACTAATATTGAAGCAGAAATGTGTCCTAACTTCTTAATTTGTACAAACTTGGTTATTAGTGCTCAGTGACTTTTGTGACTCATCATGCTTCACAATTAAATAAATTCTAGTCCTTAATTTAAATTTATTGAACCAATCCTTGCAGAAAATTCAAGCTGGCAATTTTCTTTGAATGCTTTCAGATCATCAAAAATTCTTAGTTTTAACTTGCCAATGTAAGGTACAGTTCATTTAATTTTCCAGAATTATCTCCAAGTTAAATGAAATCAGTAATAACATTTTTATTTTCAGAAAAATTTTTTTGCTCTAGCACTAGAGAAAATTGCACCAGATACTACTGCTACTATTACTTTTGCAACATTTTTATGTTTTTACTTATCAGCTACAGCTGTTTGTCCTACTGGTAGCCAGTATATTTGCTTGTTTGTATCTGTAATTTTGTTTCTCTGTCTGCATCCAATACCAAATGCTTCTTGGTCATCCTGAAAATCAGCAATAATTTAAAATTTTGTCTTTACCTTTTATCTTTCTCATTTTACTTTGTTGATATGGATACTGAGTGCATATTACGAATCTTCAAAAAAATAATAAAATAAGGTGCTAAGAGATAAATTTTTCACGTACTGCATAAGTAAAAATGTATATAGTATAGTAGTGTGAACTGTCAATGAATGTATAATTTGCTTTTATCAGCCCAATTTAGAAATAAGGTTATTTTGTGATTAAACTCTTACTGATAAGAAAATACAGTTATTCTAACCAGTCATGGCAATTCCGTAATTTTTGAAGAGTAGACTGACTCTTGGAAATGACAATCACCTGTGAAAAAAGATAGTAATGGTGCTTTTGTGGTGTAAATTCGTGAGTGAATTATACACTCACTTTTCATGATTGGCTTGGGGTTTTTGAATTATGACTGACACAACTGAGGTTAGTGTGTTTTGTGTGTATATCCTTCAGGCTAGTTTGCTTTTTTTGGTCAAAACCCCGATTTCTTTGTTCAGTGATGACACGACAATAGATATGAGAAATAGTGGAGTCAGAGGATCTAACATATGTTAAAAAGATAACAAATACCCATTATTTTATTAAGCAAACAAGGTACCCTATAAAGGATTTGTGTAATGTTTACTATAAAATCAAAGCAATTTACACTAAAATATAAATAGAATTAATGAGAGGATAGATCAAAAAAATGTGCTCCATTTCAAAATTTAACAACAATTAAGTGGTCTATGATGTGAAGGTGAAACAAATCTAAAAGTTTCTTTAAAGTTTACTGCCAGCAATGTAGATTTTTGAAATTGATGCTCATCATTATGAGCACATGCGGCAACAACAATTACAGATTAGATTTGTCTTGTACCTAATACTGGCAACAGTAGTTATTATTAAAATCTTTCAGCCATTTATTGTTCTTAGTTTCTCTTGATTTAACATGTTCATAGTGGGCTACATTTCACATGTGCTGCAATCTGGCAGTAGTTTGAAACACAGATTTTGCATAAAATTTCACAATCCTTTATTCTTCAAGTGATTTCCAAAAACAGAGTAAGCCTTGCTAATCTTTTACAATTAGCTGGCTTTTCTTTGATTTCTTGGAAATGAACTCTGAAATCTGTTTTGTGTGTGTGTGTTAAAGAAAGAAAGGAATAGATATGAGATTGAAAATCCTTAGAAAAAAAATTTTCCTCTTATTTTGAAATAAATTTTTAGGATATTTTACTGCCTTTCCTGATAAATAATACATTTACTTTGTTTACATCTATAGAGCTTGATGGTGGGTGGTAATGTGTGCATGAGGAACAGAAAGAGAGATTTATTCACCATATACAGTTTCATTGCATTACAAATAAGCATTGGTTTTAGTGCATAAAAATGAATTCGTCTATGCTTTATAAAAGGACTGCCTAGTTGTTTCCAAAAAATTTTACAAATTCTGATGCCATGCCCAGACAAATTATGTGATCATATAATTTAACAGATTTGTCTCTCTCTGTGTAATTGCTAATAGGCTAATGATATATACAAAAATTATTTATTATTGGGTAATTATTTTTTTAAAAAACAACAGTCCCCCCTGTTAACCCCCCCACCCCCCAAAAAAAGACCTTCAGAAATTCACATATGCCTAACTAGAATCTATAGAATGACATGTAATTTGTTCCCTACCAGACTAATTTATTGCATTATTCATAATACTACAACCATGAATTATTGAATATTTATTTCACTGTAATAATTCCATTTATATTCCTGCTTATTCTTTCTCTCAGATGTGCTGGTCATATGCAGAAGGTTCTTATTAATGATTAATAAGAACCTTCTGCATATAATGATCTGATTAATGCAGATTAAAACAGTTACCTACACCTTTAGAAATGTAAAAATACAGGCAATAGCAAAATTTCTTTTATTTAATTTAACTTTGGTTCCTCTAAAAAGCACATGTAATGATTTGCCGCATTCCAGCCCATGGATGAGTACCGAATGATACAAATTTATATACACTAGTGGCCAAAATTGTAGAAATCATTTGGAAAAAGTGTATTTCTGAGGTTTGATGGCTCATAACACCACTTTTTTTTTTTTTGTGGTGTTATGAGTAATACCATAAAATCAATGGAAAGATAATTTAATCAAGAATGTAATGCAATAACTTTTATGAAGGATTTTTTTTATTAGAAGTAGTTATAAAGAAGAAAAGTGTAACATAGAAAAAATGAGATATACAAAAATTCTCACGAGTTAATTATTATGAGTTAATACTTAGTTGGGTAACCTTTAGCATTAATTACGGCCTTACAACACATTCCCATGGAGTGAACCAAGTTTTTTAGTTCTGCAGCTGTTATAATGTGAAACCAAGATTGAATTATTGCTTCTATTAATTGGGTTTAATTGCTGGGTTGCTTCTGACTAACAAGTTTCTTTAGTCGGCTCCACAGATTTCAGATTGGGTTAAGGTTTGGGCTATTCCCAGACCATTCCAGCAGTGGAATAGGATTATTTTGAAACCACTTTTTGCACACAGCAGCAACATGACATGGAGCTGAATCCTGTTGAAATATAAATGCTTCATCTTGGAAAAGATCATGTGCAGAAGGCTTCAATTCAGTTTGGGCTCAAGTATTTCATTTATGTATTTTTGGGCATTTATATTCCCATTAATCATGCAAATTCTGCCCACACCTTTTGATGTCATACAACCCCAGATCATAACACTAAGTGGGTGTTTCACGGTAGGTGTAATGCAATCAGGATGCAAATTTTCTCCTATTCTTCTCCTTACGTATTTTATGCCATCACTACCAAACAGGGAGATTTTGATCTCATCACTCCAAATAATACTGTCACATTGTTCCGCTGTCCAGTTAACATGGGTTTCAGCTCAATTTAATCTTTTCCACCTTTGTTTGAGAGATAAAAATGGTTTTTTTTTTGTGGAATTCTAGCATTTAGACCAAATTCCTGCAGTCTGTGCCAAACAGTCCTTGCACTCAACTTCACATTGTATTGTGCCATTTCATCTTGTATACACCCAGATGATTTTCTTCTGTCACGTAGACACAGTCTCTCAATTCTTCTATCATCACTTGCTGTTGTGTACCTTTTCCTGCCTTTACCAGTCTGGTTTTGTAGTGACTGAGTCTCCTTATACCTCTTCAAAAATTTAGAAATGCCACCTTTGGTTAAGTTTCCACCAATTTTTCTTCTAATTTCTTCATAACTGTAGCCTTGTTCACTTAATAGTACTATTTTACATCGCTTTCTGGGTGACCAATCAACTCTTTGCATCATTTCTTTAATTTTATTACGTTTTACAAGCTCACTAAATGAAAGAACAAAAAAAAAAAAAAAAAAAAAAAAAAAAAAAAAAAAAAAAAAAAAAAAAAAAACCCAACTTGATAGCAATTGCATAACACACTGACAAATGTCTTCCTCTCAGCTCCAATATATATCAATAGCTGAATCCTACTGTGACTTTATTGGCTCATTGCCAAAACAAGATGACACCTGATTGGCTCTCTAAACACTCATGCTCATTGGCTACATTTAAATGAAGGAGAGCTACTTCATATCAACCTAAGCAAGTTGTGCTTCTTTTTCTGGTTATTTGGCTATAACGTTTCATAGAATACAGATAATTGAACAAACTCCGTTGCATTACATTCTTAATTAAATCATCTTTCCATTGATATATAATTTTATGGTATTACACCAAAAAAAAGTGGTGTTATGAGCTATCAAACCTCAAAAATACACTTTTTCCAAAAGGTTTCCAGAATTTTGGCCACTAGTGTAGTGCCTGGTGTGAATGTGTTAATGTGTTTTATTATTCAATACTGTCATATGATTATTATTTTTTTTTAAAATTTTCTTTGAAAAATGGATACATATGAATGTGGGCGAATGAATTCAAGAATAAGTATGATAGCTGGTGCATGTAGCATGTGGCCTTCCTTGATAAGTCCCTGACTCACTGGAGGCCTCTTTCTTAATAATATTTATCATAGGTACCATACACAAATTGCTAATAACACACATGCAGTAAATCATAATTAAATGATCTTTCCACTGATATATAATTTTATGGTATTACACCAAAAAAAAAAAAGTGGTGTTATGAGCCATCAAACCTCAAAAATACACTTTTTCCAAAAGGTTTCCACAATTTTGGCCACTAATGAAAATGATACAAACTTGAGCTAGATTTATATCTGATATTTTTTACCATCACAATAAGAAGAAATATGATTCATAAACCAAATCATGTTAATGGAGTTATGCAGTTTTGTACAAAAATGGTTATCACAATCAGGTAGCCAACCTTTCTTCACATATGCCATCATTCCATGTAATACGACAATTATGGAAAATACTTTCCATTTATTTTTTAGGGTTTGTTTTATTGAAAAGGACAATAGTATTCCCTTTGAAAATGGATGTCAATAAGTTTGTTCTTGACATTTTTTTTTTAACTTAATTCCAAATTCAGGAATGGATCATTTTGTGGATTGGATACCCTAGTCCATCTATCTATCTATCTATTCATTGGACATCAGATGCTGCATGATCACTCCATACCTCGGTGATGTGCCACACATCAAGTGTCTCTGTTGTACTTAACTCTCTGTAGATCAGTCACTGCAGATGCACCATCCATTTCATTGAGGGTCTATTCCTTTCTTTTTTTTTCAGGAACCTTATCTTCTATTACTGTTTTGAGAAGTCCTCCTTCCATCCTTTCAATGTATCCAAAGTATATTACTAAGATAATTTTATGGTATTACACCAAAAAAAAAGTGGTGTTATGAGCCATCAAACCTCAAAAATACACTTTTTCCAAAAGGTTTCCACAATTTTAGCCACTAATGAAAATGATACAAACTTGAGCTATTTATATCTGATATTTTTTACCATCACAATAAGAAGAAATGATTCATAAACCAAATCATGTTAATGGAGTTATGCAGTTTTGTACAAAAATGGTTATCACAATCAGGTAGCCAACCTTTATGATCTACCCAGACCAGTTTCAACCTCAAAAAAGGTTGAAACCGGTCTGGGTAGTGACCTCTTCTCATAATGTAAAACAATATATATACGTCTCTTAGGAGCTGGGTTTTACATTATGAGAGAATATTAAAGTTAGTGACGGAGCTTGCTCCACCTTTGCATGGAGTTGCCCTGGTGTTGTACTACCCAAGTGATCATTTACACTTGGGCCTGCCAATAGTTTTTTCGCCATGAAACTCTATGGATTTCGATCAGAGTTTTGGACCCGGCTATAAAATAGAACAGGATTTACCATCCCCCTTTCAAGTATCCAAAGTATTTCAGCTTTCTTCTATCAATATTGTTAAGGAGCCTTAAAGTGCTCACTATCTTTTCTAAACCCATTCACTTAACTGCCTTTCAGTATATGATATCCTCAACAGCCTTCTGTAACACACTATATCTCAAAAACAGCTATCCTTTTCCTATTAGACTTTTTAGGTCAATAAGTAGTCTTTTTTATTATCTAAAAAGACACATTTTTCCTATTAGTCTTTTTAGGTTCCACATCATAAGCCACCGTTGGAAAAACAGCAGCCTCTAGTATGCTCGACTTTGTTCATGTGGAAATAGATCCATCCTTCCAGATTTTAGGCAGGTCTTTGTCTGTCGTTTCAGTCATTCCTAATCTTCTGAACAGCAATTTATGACATTAATAATGGATCCCAAGTACTCAACCTTGTTGACTTTCACAATTTTTTCTCCATTAAGGTACACTTGTTTTGCTAGGATTGAGTTGAAGTTCTGTTCTTACTGATCTCATTAACTTTGTCAAGGATTCATCCTAGTTTTTTCTTATCATTACAAAGTAGTACTGTATCATCAGTATACCTCAGATTAGTGATCAATGTGCCACCTATCCTAATTTCTGTTCCTGTGTTAAGCTCATCCAATGCTACATGCATAATGTCCTCAGCATAGATACTAAACAGGTGAGAAGAACATAGGCAATACTGCCTATGTTCTCCTGACCTGTCAGGAGGAAAAGGTTGGCAACTCTCTCCAACACCTGTTTTTATTGTGGCTATGTACTCATTGTACAAGTTAGCTATCAACCTGATAATGTGTTGCAGAAAACTCATTATTTTCATTATCTCCCATGATTTCATATGCTGAACATGGTCAAAAGCTTTGGAGTATTCTATAAAGCACATTACCATATGGATTCTAAATTCTTCATACCTTTCAATGATCTGTCTAAGGCAAAATATCTAATCTGGTACTCTTTCCTAAAACCCACTTGTTCCTCTGGCATCTCTGTCTCAACTTTGGCCTCAATTTTATTTAGAATGATCATTAATAAAATCTTGCTTGCATGAGCTATTAAACTTATAGTTCTTGCATTCCTTCATATTTCCCTTCTTGTGCAGTGGTATGAAAACCGACTTCTTCCAGTTTCCAGGTCATGATCCTGTCTTCCATATCCTTGCACAATCAATCTATGAAACACTTTATCCCTCCATCCTCCCTGTGGCCTTAATTAACTCAGCTGGGATTCCATCTGCACCTGGGGTCTTATTGTTGTTAAGTTGTTTAATTGCTCTTTCAACTTCATGCCTTAGTGGAGGAAGTTCCAAACTGAAATTTTTCTTGTGAGAGGACTTCTCCAGATAACAATATTTTCCAAATTTAGTCAGTTATTCCCAACATAAATTATACATTTGGTTAGTTTGGTTAGTTTTTTTTAGAGTAAAATATTAGTCTAGTCACAAGAAATTTATCATATAATTACTGAAATTCACATTAACGCATAAAAATCATTTTTATTCTATCACGTAAAATACAAACATATCTCGGTAAATGTATTTAACTGCAAATCATTTATTATTAATTTCAAAATCTCAGATAATGATATTTGCAATTTACATGAGGATATTCATTAACTTACCTCTAATTGATTGTTAATTTGTTTTTCTTGCTGTCTTTTTTTCCATTCTTCTTGTGGTGAAAGAACAGAATGTTGCTTTTGCTGTTCTTGTTCCCATTCTAAACGGCGCTGCCTTGCTCTCTCCAGGTCTTCTTGCATTTTAAGCATTCTTTCCCTATTTTCTGCTCTATCTAAAAGATCCTAAAAATAAATGAATATATAATTTTAAAATGTCACCAAACATTGACTAATTTCTATTAGAAAAATAATCTTTTATAAACATTTAGTAATGTGAAATAAATTTTTTACAAACAATACTAAACAACTTTAACATAACACTGATTATGATATCGATGTTTCTGCTTCATAGAGATATCACTATTTCATCTAAATATTCACATACTTATGTTATTACTGATCAAGTAACAATATTTTCTTTTCACTAAATTAATCAGTCAATTAAATGTGAAAAATGAGCAGCCTAAGCAATATTTTAAAAAAGTTCAAATATCTGCTTAAATCTCTAGAATTTGTACAGGGTGTTCGGGATAAATTTGACATATTTATAATTAATTATATTTTTCCGTAAGTTACATGTATTAACACACTTCTCTTCATTTAAAAGTTTGGACCCTTCTTCATTCATATACAAGATGTCAGAAAGGATGGATAGCTGGAACCCACCTGAATCATGGAAGAGAATAACTTGTATCATGATGATTCGTGCCCGCCATCAAAATAAGGATATTACGACTGCTGCCCAATGCTCCCTGAATACAGTAAAAACAATCAGGCATGAACTAGAGACTTGCAATGGTGACTACGAGGATGTAGCAAGAAGAAAGATCCCTAGCAGACGATCTGATTGCGTTCGTACAGCAGAATTCCTCGCAAATCTGCAGGAACAGGTGTTGAAGAACCCTGGCATTGGAATTCGGGCTTTGTTCGTGGAGTTGCTAACTGTAGTCAAGCCCTGGATAACAAGGGTAGCCAATGGTAGGCCGTATGTATGGCAGCAGGATTCGGCCACTTGCCACACCTCTGGGAAAAGTCAAAAATGGTGGTCTGAAAATTTCTACGACTTCACCAGTCCAAATGTTTGGCCTCCAAACTCCCCAGACCTTAACCCCATGGATTATTTTGTATGGGGCGCAGTTGAAAAACACACCAATCGCACTTCCAGTAATACAAAAGCCCAGTTAATGGATAAAATTAAAACAGTTTTTGCGGCCCTTCCCAGGGAGACTGTAGCATCAGCTTGTTCGAGGTTCCGAAGCAGAATTGAAGCTGTGATCGATGCTAATGGTGGTTATTTTGAGTAAATCTTGTTGATAGTATTGTAATTAACTCTGCCTGTAATGTTTTTTTGTCAATTCATTAAATTTAATAGATACAAAGAAGATTTTCTTTTTCCTTACGAAACTGTCAAATTTATCCCGAACACCCTGTACTTTTGCAGTTATAACAAGCAAACCCTTATTGCTAGATATAATTTTTATTCTGACAGATATTATCAGCATAAAAAAATTTAGTCTAATAAAATGGATGCTAATCTAAGTAAATATAATCAGGTGAGAGTATGTGAGTCAATTGCAACCATGTTTACCACCAACAAAAATGTACAAATAAATCTAAATAAAGTCATTTTATAGTTACTGATTTTTTCTTCCTGCAACTGATTTGTTTACTCATCTTTAATCCCTTCTCACCCCACCTCCAAGGTTCAGATACAACACATAAGATGAACTAACAATTATCATGGATTTAAAACTAATAAGCTCTTTAGCCATACTTTATCATCATCAAATTTCTGACATGTACCCTGAGAGGTGTACAGGATATTATGATAATAATACATGGAAAGTTTACATCATTACTTACTTCATATTGCCAATTTTCCTAAAAATTAATCTGTCATCATCAGGCACTTTTTAACGTATCAATCCACCTAGATCTTGGTTTTTCTCTGGGTCTTTTTTTTCTTGCTAACCTGACTAAAAACACTTGATTCACTACCCTTTCCTCTTCCATTCAGTTTAATCAACCAGCCTGAGATTAGCTCTGCTAACACATACTGAATGCTATCTATCAAGTTGTTTCCCAATATCTTCATTTATAAGATGATTTTTCCTACTGATGATATCTGTTCACTCATCTTTCTCAAAACCTCCATATCCATGATCCTTGATAGTGTTTGATTTCTAATCCATCTTTCAGATCCATAAGTTAAATTTAGTTTGAACACAGTCTTGTATACAGCTGGTTCAGTGTTTGACTAATTTATCTCTTACTCCACACACAATTACTAACCTGACTTCTTTTCACATCAGCTTTGCCATCATCTTCTATAATTTTTATCAAAAATTATTCCTAAATAGCCGAAATGTTTTATTTGTTCTACAGGTTCTCTATTCAAGATGCAGTTCATGTTTTCATTGTTCTTGCCTATTTTCACAGTCTATGTTTTAACTGCTGATTTTTACACCAGATTAATTACAACAGTTATTCAATTTAGTTAAGGAATTCTGCAGCCTAATATAAAGTGGAATATAACATCATATGCATATAATAAAGAGCTGTCTGTGCAATTATTGGCTATGCGCTTCGCAACCATATGCCTGGGGAAGGAATGTCATAGGTTCAATTCCCGTCGATGACGCGAGAAGTTTAAGGATCTTTCTCAGCCACAGCCAAGTTAGCCGGTCTTGGGCATGGACAGCAGGGTTTTTCCCCTAGTTTATCTGGGGATTTTCATCTCGCAAACAGGCAAATCAGCCCCGTGTACACAGGCTACAGTCATAGGATATAGTACTCAATCCCTCATTAGGAGGGCTCAACGAAGAATGGGGGGGGGGACCCCACATGAATAAAATAAATAAAAAGTAAAGAGCTGAGATTAACATCTCCAGTTCTGATGTCACTTTCCTTCAGATAATGTGATCTATACAGATGAATAATAGTGGAAATAACATGCATCCTTGTTGCACATCAGATTTAACATCAGGTGTGAGAGTATTCTTTTCCTCAGCTGCCACGTTAACTTCCTTAGTCCACTATAGAGTTCTGATTTTTCTATCCTTGCAGACATTTTCCTGTACCCTTTTCAATTTCAATTGCTGACTTTCAACTCAGATATACACTATGCACTGCTTGATATAATGTTTGATTTACACCATATAACTGAAGCATTTTGAACAGTTTTTCTAGTTTTTCTTTTGAAACCTTGTCATATGCCTTTCCAAGATCTACAAACTTTAAATACAGATATATTCCCATGAATTCTTGACTATCTGTTTATCTTAAAGTGAACATTTGATTCTGACATATATTTGGCCTTAACCTAATGTGCTCTTCTTCAAGTTTCCATTCCACAATTTTTTAACCTTTTCTCAAGAATACTTGCATAAATATTACCAGAAACACTCAGTAGGGAAATTCCTCTGTAATTTTCATTCAGTTTTAGTTCCCTTCTTATAGATAAGTAGTATGGGTTCTATTCCATCAAGAATTCAAATGACTTGACCATACCTTCTGAATTAAGCAATGCTGCTGCTGTAAAACTTTTATATCTCCATATCTGAGCATTTCTGGTGAAACATTATCTACTTTTGCATTTCAGATTTTGGTGACTTTTTCTACCTTAAGTATTGATACGTATTCCTGACTGCATTCCTCTTGAATGTTTTTACCACCATGCTGTAACTGATTGTTTCATTTATGCAACCGTTATCATCTTTGATTCTTATACAGTACTCTTTCCTTCATTTCTAAGTTTTTTCAACAGCCTTTAGAATATTTTGCTGACTTCCTGATTTTTAATTTTCTATGTTCTTACCAAAGACTTTCCTTGATCTCTGTTTAGCTAGTTTTCCCAAACTGCTTTGCTTTTTTACATTTTTCTCTGTATTCTCTCAAAGCACATGCTGACTTACTTTCCATACACTTTTTTCTTTTGATTTTTCTATATTTGCAGACAAGGCACATGCCTCCAGTTGAATAAGTCAATCTTTTCTTTTCTTCACAGTCTACCACTGTATTTGTTTTCTCACTTTTTTTTAAAAAATAATATTTGTGTTTTTGAGTCTGCAGTTCACCCCTGAAAGATGTTCAAACTTTAATCCTTTTTAAAAATTTCTTGCACACTTTTCTTGTCAATAGGATAATCAATTTTACCTTCTTCAAAACTAAACTGTGCTCACTTCCTATTTCAAATTCTCTGTATACCCATATATACAGTAAGGTTGCTATTAACAAGAGTCAAATAATGCAAAATTCAATTTAGTGTGAAATGTTCAATGATACTGGGTCGCATTTAATATGAATCAAAATTCAGTTAATGCACAGTTCAGGTTACCAAATTACTATTAGGGTTTTAGATGCTACTACTTAGACTGCAGGTTAGTTTTTGTAATTTGTTATAACCATTTTAAGAAGTACCCTGAACAAAATGGACAAAAGCAAGATTCCTTCAGATAAAAACACTATGAGTGCAAAAAAGAAAAAGCTCATTATTACATTAGAGCCAGAATTTCATGTGATTGAACGTCATGAATGCGGTCATAGCAATTCTAAAACAGGTTGAGATGTTAGAATGCCTGAATCTACAGTACAGAATATTTAAAACATGCTGGGATAATAAAAAGGTAAAGTTATTATTATTAAAAGAGACCCTCCAGGGAGTCAGAGACTCATTGAAGGAGGCCACATACTACACACACACCAGCTATCATACTTATTCTTGAATTCATTCACACTGCTTGCACTCACAACATCCAATGGCAATCCATTCCCATCACGCACCACCCTCTGAGAGAAAAATCTAGCCTTCACACCCTTCTTGGCGGCTTTCATTTTCAGCTTCCAAGGATGCCTTCTCGTCCTTTCCCCACCCTCCATAAATTGAAAAATTCCATCAATTGAAATCCTGTATGTTTTTAAGTCTCAATCATATCACCCCCTCTTTCTCCTGTTTGCTAGAGTCTGCAGGCTAAAAATTCTCAATCTGTCTTCATAATCAATATTCCACAATCCTAATATCATTTTTAACACTCTCCTTTCTACTCTCCCCAATATATCAGAATCACAACAAAAACCAGGAGACCAGACCTGCACACAATAGTCCAAGTGAGGGTCTTATCAAGGCCTTGTAAAAGAGGCAAAATAACATCCTTATCTTTACATGTGATTGTTTGTTTCAGCATTGCATTGCAAGGAATAGGCATGTTACAATGATAGTCTTTTAAGTGTATGGACTGGGGATTGTAATCAAAAACTCATTCCACTTAGAGTAGCCATTCAGACAAAAGCTTTAAATTTTGCCACCGAAATGTCCTCAATATGGGCCACCTTAATACCAACCTAAACTATAACCTCTCTGATTGTTACTCCTCAGCTATCCAAACTTTGGCATACACGAGATCATGACTGTGTGAACATAAGCAACAATATTATGGTATCTAGAATGTCTTCAAATGTCAGCAATTCATTTGCAACATAATTAATTTATGACAATCATTCTCTATGTATATTTTTTGTATTTCTCTTTTCATGTTAGGCACCTGATGAAGACTTTCATCTTCTTGGAACTAGTTGTACATTCATATAATAAATAGTTTTGTCATTTCGTGATTTTTAGTCATTTAAGTTTTTTCTATTATATATATGAATGAAACCAACATGAATAGTTGTCCTAATCATGAGGGACTTCACATATATCTTATTTGACATCTGTAGATGCTGTATGGTCACTCCCAGACCTCACCAGGTTTTGGGAGTGAAGTCTTCTACTAGAATAAGTGGTAGGGGCACAGATTCTCTTTCTACACAGAGTTAGTAGGACAATCACAAACATCCATGCCCATGGCTGGATTAGAACCCACAGCCTCTTGGTTGGAGAGTGGATATGCTAACCACTCAGCAAACTAGATCGTCTTCAAACAGCAAAAGGAGAATATGGTGTGAACAAATATGGCAAGTAGGATTCTAGTTATTCAAAATAACTCATACCTATACCCTTTTGCATAGGATATTGAATATCATATTGTTCTAGTTTTTATTAACAATGAAATTCTTACAAATTTTCCTTTTTTGTATAATATATTAATAGTAGTTACCAGGGGCAGCTTGTGCATAGGCACTGCGGAACTGCACCACCCCCAATTTTTCTCGATATATAAATATATTTATTAATTTATTTATTTGCTTGTAATATTTAATTTTATCACCAATGATCCTATACAATTCTTTTATTTTGTATAAAAAATAATAAAAATCCATCTTGTAGCACTCAGGAGGGCGAAGGACGTTAGCAGCACTGTGTTTGCCACAATGTCATATTGCTACGCACGCAAGTATATGCACATCATAGTGAGATGCAAGCTATTAGCGTAATGCAACACTGGATCCGCTTTTTAGATATTTGGACATTACACAATTAAAGGATTTAATTCTAATGTCCAAAAATTGTAAATCCATTCCTTTAATTACAATTAAAGGAATGGATTTTGTTTTTAAGTAATTTGAATTATACTAAACTGTATAATTTTATTGATAATAAACAATATTTTTTCATGAAAAAAAACAAGAAGAATATATTTTATTTTTAAGTAATTTTGAATTATACCAAACTGTATAATTTTATCAATAATAAACAATATTTTTTCATGTTTAATTTAAAAAAAAAATTTTTTTACCATAATTTTGATATTTTATCCAAACACATATACAGTGTGTATGTATATTTCAAAAGTTGCACACAATTTCAAGCCACGAGCCATCACTGCTCATACCTATTATTGTGCACACTTGAATGCTTCTGTTTACGTACTGGATCATAAGCTTGGAAACATTCTAATAGATCAATCTACAGATTCCAGCATGATCTCAGTGGATGGCCAGTAAATCTCAGTAGAAACAAAAGTATACAAAGAGGAAGATTTAAAATCAGCAAAAGAAGAATATGGTGTGAACAAATATGATAAGTAGGATTCTAGTTATTTAAAATAACTGTGCACTTGTACCTGCTGTTGTGCACACTTGAATGCTTCTATTTACATAGTGGGCAGATCATAAGTTTGCAAACATTCTAATAAATTAATGTACAGATTCCAGCATGATCTCAGTAGATACCCAGATTTTTCTCTCAGTATCATCATAATAGCAGTATAAGATTTCCAATGCATTACAAAGAATGTGGGCATAATGACTGCCCAAGTCCTTTAGAAAATGCATTTGTGTAGATTGTCTAAGCACAGTGTTAGTGCTGTGGCCTCACATCTCTTACATTCTATCCCTCTTCAATTTGTTGCTTAAAAGATTTTTTCATCTGTCCATATTATTGCAGTCACACCACAGATGATAAACTCCAGGCTAATAAAAACTTTTCAAAGTAAAGATTGTATCATATTCTGATGAAAGGACTGCATCAGAAATCTTGCACTGCTGTTGCAACAAGAGAAACACTGAGTAAATTGCCAAGATTATGCTAAATACTGTACATTTAAACATGAATGCTAGCATTAAACAATCTGCATGTTTTGAAGCTATGATCTATGCACAAAACTATTTTGAATAAGCATAATTCTACATACATGATGTATGTATGTATTTGAATATTTCTTATACCAGAAGTCCTTATAATTAGGATGAAACTGGTCATGTTAATGTTAAAAATAATGCAACATATTTTACATTGGTCTTAGTTCTAGTTTTAGTCACACGAATTAATTTTTTTATGTATGTATATATGCAGCAAAATTTACATTCCATTATAATGTGAATTCTATCCACTAAAGGTTGTAAATCTCTTGAACATATTACTACAGATGGATTAAGGATTAGATACTCTGGGAACTCTGCTCCAGAGAATAGGCATTTATTTTCTAAAGTATGAATAAGCAAAGTGGCATTGTTGCTATTTATGCTGTGTGAAGAAAGTCATCTGCCACCTAAATATAAATCAAAAACCCATCCATGTTACAGTGAATTAAAGTCCATAATCTGCTGATTGGAAAAGTAGACACACTATTCATTTGACCAGCTAGGCTGGCAAATGACTTATTTTGGATAAAACAAAACAACCAAAAAACAAGTAATCAGATACATTTTAAAAACTTCAGCTTCAAAATTCTGAGTCAGTTCAATCTCATAGAAAATTAAAAAAAAATTCTTAATGTTACTGACCTCATCATCATCTTCTTCATCTTCTCCATGGAGCTCCTCAGCTCTGCGTTGAAACTCTTGTTCAAGACGGAGAGTTCGAAGACACTCTTCTTGTTTTGGAGTACGATAAGGTAAACTTTCTAGTTCTCTTATTTCATCATCTCTTGCTCGTCGAGCCTCTTCCAATCTCTGTTTTCTTACCTTGGTTTGAATTAAAAAAAAAAAATTATATATATACACATAAAAGTTCAAATTATTTGAAACATTTTACGTTTTATTTTAAGCACTATTTATACTCTAGCATTCTCAATATTCAAAAGAATTTCATATTAAACATTACTTAAAATTGCAAACTATGTGATTCTCAGAAAGATTCAGGATTTGATTCACTTAATACATGCACCAACCATTACTGACAGGAAGGATCGGTTAATAAGTAGTTTTAATTTGAAATCTGAAAATACTGGCTAAATAAATAGCAAGATAATCCAGAACAATCATAAAAATGTCTTTATACCTAACTCTGATCCTTTTCTAGAGTTTCTTCATATAAAAAACTTATGAGCTGAATGATAGGCAGGACAGGTGTTGAATTCTCCGATTTAAACAACTATGGCAGAATACATGGCCACCCAACAGTCTGTTTATACAACTATCCACAACCGACCATCCAATGAAGTTAAGAAATTTCATTTAATTTGGTGATTTTATTGGAATTTTTTTAAACACAATTCACTATCACAACAATTGCACTTTAACTGCAACATGTATAATGCTATGCATTAAGGGAAGGGCCACTACCCAGACTGGTTTCGACCTTTATTGAGGTCTCGTCAGGCTACCACTGACGAGACCTCAATAAAGGTCGAAACCAGTCTGGGTAGTGGCCCTTCCCTTAATACATGTCTGCAAGGAGATGTGCTTTGCATTATGGGAGATACTAAGACAAGTAGCGATGAGAGCTTGGTCCACCTTTACCACGAG
The DNA here is from genome assembly GCF_054136105.1 of Typopeltis vanoorti. Classification (NCBI taxonomy): domain Eukaryota; kingdom Metazoa; phylum Arthropoda; class Arachnida; order Uropygi; family Thelyphonidae; genus Typopeltis; species Typopeltis vanoorti. The sequence goes on along the minus strand of NC_143567.1, from coordinate 73,656,972 downwards.
TTGCCTCAGTCCTGAAGATACTTCAGGTGCAAACTTTGTTTGCTTACACTTGGATAAAGGATTAAACTAAATTTATTATAGTCTAACCAATTGGAAAAAAACTTCCAACATTTAACTGCAACAATTAGACACTAAACACCTTTAAGACTGGTTTGACTTTAATCAAAGAAATAGCTTAACAAATTATTAAAAAGGTTATCAAATTTGAATCAAAATCTGACATCAGAGAAGTGCCATTATACATATTTAAAACAGCAGTGCTGTTGCATGCATATAGATGAGGAAGACAAATACACATTTGCAATGTTTCTGATATTATATCACAAAAAATATACAAACACTTAAGTGTTTGGAAAACTTCAAAAACATTCTTTGCCTATGATTACAGATGGTACCATCCTAAGAAAAACTTTTCCAGTGCATGATTATAAATGATTACATGTATTCTGGTCCATTCCTCCATAGCAGTTCAGTCTGTTCCTAGAGTAACACATAGCACATGGTCGTCCCCACAACTGATATTCTAACTTTTCCCAAAGTGTTGTCAGTATAATTATACTTAGGGAAGTATAATTTAAATGGATCCTCTTCAGACAATACAGAGCTGTCTAGAATGTGAATATAATGTTTGGTGTTAACTCTTCCATAACTATGACTAGTCTGAACCTTGGTAAGCATCACCACACTATACTATAAATAATACTCTTTTCCAAAACCTCCAAAAAAAAACCCACATCTATTTTATTTGAAGAGTGTGCATAACATTTTTTTAATTCCATGGCACAGTTTTCCAACACTTAACTGTCTGGTGAGCTCAAGAAGTGTTTCATTTATATGCAGTCACTTTTCGATGTAAATACTGTAACATTCTGACAGAAATCTCTAGAGTATCTTAAATTTTTTCAAGTGGAGAATCCTGATGTATGACAGGAGAAATGAAAACACATTCTTGGCATTACCCTATCACTTTCCTGTCAGTTAATGAGATTTCAAATCGTTTCTCGAGGTTCTTTTCACCATCGTGCTTCCATCTTTTAGTGACAGAAATTGCAGATGATCTCGAAGAATGTAATTATGCTGCAATTGCACAATATGACTGAATGATTTATATAGCAAGCTCATCAGAGGTCTGTAAATGCTAAGCTTTCTAGTAATGTACAAACTGCAGTAATTTGGCATGTATTCCCTTGAAGTCTCCCATGTTTGTCATTGGTATAGGATATTTAAGAAAAAATGGAGTGTCCATATAATTTTTGTATGTAGCATAAAAGACCTACCTTATTGAAGTAAAAATCAGTATAAGTTTTGTTAGAAATTACTATTAATGAATTTATTATAAACATCATACATTATAACCCTTGTATAATTTTAAGTGACATATGCCACTGGCAGTAACAAAAAAACAATAGGATGTACAAGAAAAGAATAATTTCAATGAATGGTTTTACAGTATATAATAACAATGACATAAGATGGGAAAAGCTCAATCCTTCAAGACTGTCTATATATTGCTACATACAGCAGCAGTCGTCATCTTATTTTTTTTATATTACATTAGTACCATGGGCAAGCTGAATATAAGCTATAACTTTTCTATCAATAATAACAATGTTAAATGATTTGAGATTTATGTTAGTTGTCATTTTTATTTTTATTTTTTAAGGATACCCAAAATTTCAACACTGTGTGAATTTGCAAAGTGGCATAAAGTATGCTGGTATGTTTTTAATTTCATTGGCTAATAAGTTTTTTTGTGACAGATACATTACATTATAAAAATTCTATTAAATAAATCAGCCTTTGGAAGGTTTGAAGAAACACATGGTTATTCTTTACATTTCTAGGGAATTTGATCAGATCTAATAAGAGGTCTTCTCAGCAAACTACTAACTTATGTCTGTCTTCAAAACTTTGCGACTGGATCACCAGCTTCCTCTGTGGTCATTCACTACATGTCATTGTAGATGGCATCCTCTCCAAAGATTTCTCCACCAGTGATGGAGTATGGCAGGACTTTGTACTATCACCCATTCTCTTCTCCTATACACAAATGACCTTTCCTCATTTTATCTACACATCATTGGAAGCTTCAAGATCTTCCATAACCAGTGTCTTAAGCAATGATCCCTTTGCTATTCTTTAGTGAGATAAGTATGACCTTGTGAATTTCAATGCTACCGAAACATACTCATCTTATTTCTCATAGGAAACATTTTACTTTACTTCTGATAATAACTACATATCTGAACATGATCAGATTTTTCTTCTTAGACTGATTTGCACCTCTACCCTTTCCTCACAAATATATCTCAGCCATAGCATCTTCTGGTCTCCAAAAAAGTAGGTGCCTTTGCTGCTCAAAACAACACCACTTCTCACCTGTAGATCTGCGAATTTAAATTCTAAATCTGCACAACTCAATGCTTATTCTAGCAAAGAATAATTCAATTAACTGATGATCCTCCCCCCCCCCCATTGCTAATCAGTCGCACAGATATTCACTCCACTCACTCATACACATTATGCTTCTGCTGAACTGGTTTGGTTTATTTAGATTTATGGCTGAAGCAACTCAGGCTACGAGGACAGTGTATTATGCATGTTAATTGCATGTATTCTAATGGCTGTTCAATACAAAATCAATGTTCAATATAAAATGAAGATTAAAAAAACGTCTGGTCTGGTCATATTTATTTGATCTTCTATCCACAAGTGCTCTAGCAAACACCCAGCAAATGCAGCATTTAGTTTCTGCTAGTCTGAGGATGAGTACATCTGCCTCTTGGTAATAAGGAATGACTTTTAAGGAGTGGCACTGAAATTCGTTCACGGCTGCAGGTATGTAACAAACGCATCAAATAGTATTTTAACACTGGTTACCACTAACGGTTCAAGGTTTACAAACAGTAGCTCAACCATGTGCAGTAATGATATCATTAAATTTCCTCAGTGTATTGAATCATTTTCTGACTTAATATTCTCATTAATTTTTTTCAGATTCAATGAACTTTAATTAATGTCTTGTAAATGGGATGTTAGCTCAGTTTGATTGTATCTGAAAATCCAATCTTTGGCATCAAATTTTACTAATCATCAAAAAACAGTTGATAAACTAGATGAGATAACATTAAAAATGAAGTTATCTTAAAACAATGACATAAAATTAATTAAAGAAAGAATTAGACTGGTAAACTTAATAGAATGAAAAATAAGTGAATCATAAAAATGACTAGAATCCAAAATGCAGAAAAATAGTAAAACAAAGAGAGGAAGAGATACAATTGATTTAGACTGCACAAAGAGTGCTAGAAGGTTGATTTATATGTTCAATAAATCAACCAATTTTTCTTATAATTAGCATCTGATAATCTTCATAACTCAGTGGGACTAGGAATATTCTACAGTATACTAATAAAATTGATATTAACAGGAAGTATATATATATAGGTGACCAGTATGGTATACAGGGACATAAGAAGAGTGTGAAAGTAAAAGACAGTTGTGAATGTGTGAATGTGTAGTAACAGACGGTGCAAGATGAGTGATGGAATGAGTTTGATGGAAAAAAGGATTTATATAATGAGGATGGATAGTATGAATTTGAATGGATTTTGAATCAAGTGTTTTGAGAAAGTATTGTGCAGTGAGAGTTTGGAAATGCAGTCAGGGAAACCAGACTGTTTAGGGGTGGAAGCAGGTTAGCATGGGTCCAGGCAACCTAGAGGTTAGTAAGTGGTGGAGTGAATGTATGATGTTGAATGTAGCTCATCAGTTTCTTAACTTTAGTGGACTAAGCAATGCAAAGCGTGAGGGAGGTTGTGGGATAAAGTGGAATTGCAGTTTATGTATATTGATACCAGAAGTATTTGGAATAAGGGCAAGGAGTTTTTATCCTTTGTTAGCTCAACTTGGTCAAAAGTTATAGGTATTAATGAGACTTAGTTGACTGAGGATGATATAATCATAAGGACAGAATGCTAGGGATATACTTTTTATATAGAGAGGACAGAGGTAACAGAATGGGCAGAGAATGCAAGGGATGCACAGGGCAACTTATTTGAGGTTATTCAGTGTGAGATAAATGCCAAACAGGACGAAATACGTAATTAGTTGCTGCTGTAATCCAAGGGTTATGAGGAAGAATGTAGATGGCATACATTGGCAAATGAGTGCAGATCAGGCAATTATCATGAGGGATTTCAACTATGGAGACATAAAATGAGAGGAGATATTCACAGGAACATAAGAAAATGGAATTTATACAGCTTGCGAGAGAGAGATAATTATCTCAGGCAGCACGTAACAGAGGAGATATGAGGTTTGAGAGTGCTGGATTTCATTACAGAACTTAACAATAACCAATCTAGCTACACGAAAGTGATCATGTAGTCTTGACCTGGCAGAGTGCCAAACTTGCAGAATTTTCTGTTAAGGATGGACCCATGTGGAATTAAAAACCAGGTGATAACAAGTTGAGGAGTCTGCTTTCAGCAGTGGCAAGGCATAACAATTTGGATGGGAGAGGGATAGAATGGTGGTGGTCAAGAATTGTTTGAAGCAAGTACTATCACATTATATACCAAGAGTCAGAGTGATAAATCATGCAGTTGTTAGATGGATGAACAGCATAATTAAGCAGGAGTTGCAGACAAAGAAAAAGATGTTGAAGCAATATAAAGAAAACATCACTAGTTGACCCATGAGTAGTACAAGTCACAGGTAAGAAGAGTGGCCTGCATGATAAGGAAGGCCAAAGCTAATTATGAGAGAGAGAGAGAGAGAGAAAGCTAGCTGATGAGACAATAAGAAATTCTAGAGTATTTTTTGTTATGTGGCAAGTAAAAGGAGGAATGAATATGGAAGGAAGACTTTGTGCTCATGGTGAAGAAAACCAAATAGCTGAATTACTGTTGGGAAAATAAAGATTAAATGAATGGAGGTGCTTAGAATATTGCATAACTTCAATGAGAACATGGCAATGGGATTAGATAGCACATCATCCCGTGTATTATGAGAATGTGCAAGTGAATTATTAGCTCCTTTGACCAAGTTAATTTAAGTCTCAGTACTGGAAGGGTGCCAATGAAGTAGAAAGAGCACAAAATGGTTTCACAGCATAAAGAAAGCTCCAAGACAAAAGCAAATTATAAGCAATCAATATCTTATGCATTATGCATGGAGAAGTTGGTGAAAGACAATTCAGGATTGGATGGACAGGAATATGATACTTTATAAGGGTCAACATCAGGGGTATATATTCAAGGTGTGCTAGGTATGTGGTACATACCCACGGAATAGCAATATCATGATGTTTTATTTTTGTTCCTGTCAAAGACTTCTCTAATTGTTTCTTCACTTTGTGTGATTACTAAAATTAAACACAATATACTAATGCTTCATAAAGAGGACACTTTCGATACATAAACATTGCATCACATTCGTGTTAATGGCCCTGGGTGTGTGGTCACAAATATGGACACCTCTGAACCCTATGAACAGACATACAGATACTGCAGTGGGTTCAAATTCTTAGCATTTCAGTGGTTTTAAACTACCAGAAAGCGAAGAAGGGCATGCACTGAAAAAATAGCAGCCAGAAATCAGTGGCTATTGTTAAACTGGGAATGAAATTATTTTGTATGTTTTTGTTCTTCATTCACATTTAACATAATCTACCATATACTAAGCAAGACTTGTTTATATATTATTTGTTAGTCCCTTGCTTAAGATTTATTATTCATGTATTTTTCCTTGAAGTTCTAATAATAATTAATTAATTAAAGATATATAATAATAGTATTAGACTTTGTATTTAAATATTATTAAGTTTATTTTAATTATTGCTATGTTAATATTATAAGAATTTGTATTTGATAATTTAACTGCGCATTATTTGAAATGTAAATATTCTCTATTTATTCCTGTTGATAGAAGTTTAGCGTTATGCAATACCTCAATTTTATTATGTTTTGTTTTGTTTGTTGTCATGGAAACATGTTAGATAGCTTGCACGTTTTTGAACACCACGTGAGAAGGTATATTGAAAAGAGTTTTAGAAAGAAATCACGAGAATAATAGAGGCGCGAAGAAGGGATATATAAGCGATGAACGCTGAAAGAATTTTTTAATTAAGAGATAGATTAGAGAGAGAAAAAGGAGAGGATTGGCATTAGGTTGGAATCGGAGCATTTGGCAATCACAGTGCGATAATAGCGAGTCGGCAAGTCACTCAAGCAGCTAATAAAGTCTACTAGTCGAGAGGCAGTTAGCTAATAAATTGTAGAATAACAATTATAGCTATGGAAGACAGCTGAGTGACTACTAAATAGACTAGCGATATTTGAGTTGAGATTCAATTTCAGGGCCAACCTTTCAAGGACATACAGAACCTTGAAGCAAAGCACAGAGTTATAAGCGAATAGTAGAGGCTGTAAAATTGAAATTTACCGTTAGCTGTGCTTAGAAATATATTGCCTAAAGAATTAAATGAATGCAGGAAGAATGAACAGCTGTGCATATAAAACCTCAAGTTAAGGAATTATTGTGTATTGCCTTAATTCATAAAAGATCAGTAGTATTTCATGCAAGAACGTTTGTTTATATGTATAGTGACCGACGATTATTTCAGTTATTGCTTAGAAGAATTATTTTAATGAATGCCGTATACTGTTTAAGTGTTTACAGTTATAAAAAGTGTTTACGTATAAGTAGGTGAAGAAAAAAGATTATCGGTAAGATTATTCCAACCGTTAATATTCCTATACAGAGAAGTGTGAGAGTTTCATCCTAGAATTTCCTTATACTAACAGTAACTATTGCGGAAATTAGCTAAAGTGCAAATTTATAAGTGTTTGCTTGTGAAGAGGTATTACTGCAATTTTTATTGTATTTAAAACTTAAAGAACTATGAGATATTGATGTGAATGATCATTAAGGAACTTTATTAAATAGCTAAAAGGAACTGTGAGAAGACTGTATTAGAGATAACAGATTTCCATTGTCTGAGTTTGTATGACAGTATTATCAGAAAGGCTGAAGTGTTTATAATAATTTAATTAGTGATTTGATCTTAAGTGTAAAATTTGTGATTTTAAAATTAAATGTTTGTTTTTGTTAATCAAAAGTTGTATTTTGCCTGAATCTCTTTTACTGCACCATTCATAAAATATTCGAACCAAAGCGGGTAAATTAAGTAAGATAAATATTCTTGGCCAGTATATATAATATTAACATCTAAAAGGAGAGATAGTTGTGAGTTGGTTTATCTTCAATTCTTGAACTAATTCAGATATAAAGTGGCACAGTCTTTGAATAAATTTTCTTTATATTTGTATTAGAAATCAACTAGCAACTATTTTTTAGGTTAAGAACATCGTAATAACTAAATGTCGGATCCAAAGTATAGATTGAGACGAATTAGGATCCAACACTATGATTGGTTATTATGTCAACCAATCCAACTGAATCTTGTCATCTATCATTAGTTGCTGATTATGTTTTTTTGAGTTTCATCTGTTTTACATGCATGAAATATGAACTGACATGTTTAGGACACCAATATAGACAAGTGTTTAATATATAATTTTCTATAAATATTTTATAACTTTTTTTCCATCTATATTTACAATAGGAAACAGTTGACGATCCACTGAATGTCCCATTTTCTGCCAGAGCTTTTGCGGATTGTATGATTATAGTCAAAGAAGGTTGGAACTTGTGCATAAGTATGTAAACAAAACAAGGTGAGTTATTTCAGCCTTTCTTTGGTTCAATTCAGGAAAAATAACAATTTCCCAAGTAGTTACTTTTTCAAATTTCTGTGCATATTATATGGCTGTATTTAAAAAGCATATCAAAATTCAAATTATCTATGTCTTACTCTAGTATTTGGCAATGACAATCTAATCTCACCATAAAGTGCAAACCTTTTGTGCTTCTCACATAAATGGTGCTCGTGTGAAGCATAGCTATTGTTCATTTGACCTTTATGCTTTCCATATTTAAAATTATATTAATTGATAAAGTATTCAAAGTTATAAAAAAATTAATTGCACTGGACCAATTCAGATGAGCGCTGATGCGCTATGCACTTCTAAAATGTTACTATCATTTTATCTATGCAATCTTAAAATGTTCGTACATTTTAAGAGTGCATAGATAAAAAAGGCAACCATACAGTCAAATTGACAAATTTTTTAGCACAGGTTGCATAAGCCACACGACAGCATACCCAAACTAAATGGGCATGTGATGCCACTAGTCAACATGGTTTTGTGAAATGTAGGTCTTGTTTTAGTAATTGCTTTTTATAACAAAAGTGAAGCGGAAGTGGATAAAGGAAATAGCTATTCAGTGATACTGCTGGACTTTGCAAAGACATTTGACAGGATTCCGCATAAAACTCTGCTCCATAAACTGGAGCAAATGAAGATGAATGCAAAGCTGGTGATTTGGATTAGAGGGGTGGCTGGTGGGCAGATATCAAAGAGTGAATTAAGACATAGAGGAATTAAGTTGAGGCAAGTGACTAATGATATACTGCAAGGCACAGTATTTGGTTCTCTGCTGTTTAATTTGTACATCAGTGATATAGGCAATGTTACAGGGAAAATTCAGTTGTTTTCTGATGATGCAAAACTGGAAAGTCAATAGTCAATGAAGATGATGTAGATATCCTGTAGGATGACTTAAATAGACTGGCAGTATGGGCAAAGGTAAATGACTGCTGGTTTAATGTGGCCAAGTGTAAGGTGGTGTACTTTGGGAAGAAAAGGAGATGATCACAAGCTGTGTACTATATATATTGATGGAACTGAACTGCAGAAATTGATGAGGTGACGAATTTCAGGGAAGGAGGATTGTGGACAGGGAGTTGACATCAGATTACATACTGTGTTGAAGAACTGACAAGCAGGGATAGAAAATTTATTGCTCCCTTTTATAAGGCTTTAATAATGCCACACATGCGGCCTAATGCACACAGATCTGGTCACCTGGACTGCATGGAGATGAAGAAGTGGTGGAGAGGATTCAGAAGCAAGTAACAAAGATTATGGCAGGTCTATGGAATGCTCCCTATGAGATTCGATTGAAGGTATGTGGGCTTCAAAAACTAGCTGATAGGCAAAAATGAGGAGACATGATAGAAGCATATAAGGTATTAACAGGGGATTTTATACTATAGACTGTTTTTAGTTAGTACATTGCAATAATGAAGAGGAGAAGAGTAAACATATGAAAATTATGTAAGAGTATGGTTAGCAAGGATGTTAGGACTAGATTTTTTGCTTGGAGAGTGGTGAATGGGTTGCCAGAGGCGACTGTGAGCATTTTGTAAGTGAATGAGTTTAAGGGGAGAAGCATGATGGTGACTGTGTGAATAATGGGTTCTCCCACAATGAGTTTTCTGACTCCATGGAGATATATAATATTAATTTTTAATATTATTATATAAAATAAAAATTATGATTTTTCTTCCTGTCCTTTGTTCATACTTTCCATATGCGTTTAAAAAAGAGACAACACCACCAGCCAAATTTAGATCCTCTTAATTTAGACATACAAAATGAACCAGAACAATTTGCTGAAGTTAAAATACTATAAAAACAGTTGATGTTATAAATTTTCCTGAAATATTTACTCCAAGATGCATACATCTGATGAGCATTAAGATTTCCTGAATGAAATTTGACAAACCATGCCAGACTTATTATACCTTATTGTTATTTGTTGAACTGAGTCTAGAATTACAGAGCAGTTTTCACATGTGTAATATCAGAACACACCAACAAAAGCAAAAAAAAAAAAAAAAAAGCCATACAGGAAGTAATTCAGATATATCCTCATATTAGATGTCCTGAGTTCAGAGGGGATAAAGAAAGGGTACAAGGAAGAGTTAGAAAGGTTATATCAGGATTATGGAATGTAGGTTACAAGGACAGGTTGAGAGTACATGAACTGCAGACACTGGTAAACAGGAGAAAGAAGAGTGATATGTGATATTGACTTCTATATAAACTTCTATATATAAGGTCTATAAACTTCTTGAATGGGTGTTATAGGATACTGTCTGATGAAATTTTTTGTTATATGGAAGGTGGGGAGATAACACAGGGTATCCATAGAAGTTAAGTTTGTTTGTGGTTAAGAAAGGGGAAGAGTCAGATTTTTCTCTCAGAGTAGCAAGTGAGTGGAACAGTTTGCTTGTTGAAGTGGTGAGTGCATCTAGTGTGAATGAGTAACATATGACAGCTCATCTTCTTCACAAATTTGAAGAATATGGTAAGGTTAAAGTAAGGGATAAAAGGCAGAGCAGAGCAAGATTTGTTACCATGCTCTTTACTAATACATAGGGCACAGGCAGTACAGCCACAACAGGCAGTTTGAGCATGCCTATATTTCAGACATTTAAAGCATCTCAGTGGATTGGGGATGTATAGGCTAATAGGACAGTCAAAATATTCTGCTTTTACAAATGTTCGAGGTGTGGGTTGTTAAAAGGAAGGATATTTTGGTTAGAAACCAGATGACCATCACTATGTATCAGGGATATACCACATGCTTGTCATCCCTTGATCTTTAAGCTACGAACATATCTCCATATCTGGAACATCATGGAGATTCCATTCTGATATCTGAAGAGTTTAGTGTTTTATGAGATTACTGTATTTGCTATTCTGGCCATTGATGTTGCTTTCAGAAGTTTCTCTGAGTGCCTGACAATGTTTCAAAGGATCATCTAGAACATAGTCTGTTAACTGTTTTGGGAGATCCTGCCAGTCCTTCTAAACCCTTTTAAATGAAGAAGTGTGGCATTTTTCCCTATTGACTTTTCACATGTTGCATGGATGATGAGAAAAACTGGTATCATGTCTTTTGTCTCCTACTTCTGCTATTAAATGATGTACCTACAATATCAGTACTTCATTGGGACATTGTGAGGGCCCCTTAAAAATGTGAGGATGAAGGATTCACACTCAAGGGATTTTTTTATTCAGCACTAGAGCTCCCCACCCCCCACAGCACCACACATGGATGCCATTCACCAGCAAGCAATAAATGGGCTCAAAAATGAAATACCAGGGCTACCCTGGACACCATACTAGCACACAGCAAGCTTTGGACCCCCATCTTCAGACCATGGGGTAGGAGACTTACTGCAACACTGCTGGCTCTTGCAGGAAGCTGACTGAGCCTGGCCAGGTTTTCTGGTAGTCTTGTGCTACTTTGGTTAAAGTAGTGCCAAACTAGACTATAATCCCCCTTTCTGGATCCATTCATTGCACTGGTTGGCAAGCATAGTGGCAGAGAGTTGGATTCCAGTTATGGTGGTCTGGAAAATAAAATAAAAAAGATTTAGAAGTAGAGTGAAGACTAGAAAAGATGAGCAAAAGAGGAAGAACAAAAAAGGGCCAGCATCAATACAGGGAGTTCTCCTCCACCAAGAACAGGTACTCCACATAGAAGTCAGAATAATACTGAAAGGTCATACGCATTGTGATCACAAAGTCTTTGAATTTACCAAAGTCAGCACAGAGTGCCTTTGTTGATCATTTTCCGAGTTGTAGCCTGTGTTAATGAGAAGTAATACCCTGTGAGATTGTGTATTGTGCCCTTTGCAATTCCTGCAAAATGTATGTGCATCAAGTTTTGTTTCAAACTGTTAAGAAGTTCCATAAAAATGTTCAAGCTGTTAAAACATGCTTTCAAAGAGAAACCAAAGAGGAGAATTCAAAGAATGTGTGGTGCAGAACAAAGTAATTTTTCATGAAATTTCAGATTTATCATTAACTGCAGTTAGCTAGATGAATCTTATTTGGATCATGCTAATGCATTTGACAAAATCTGAATATACAACAGACTGTAGAATTAAAACTCTGCTTGCACAAGATCTTGAAAGGCCTTCATCCAGTAGCAGACAGAAAATGGCTGATGATGTGCAAGAAGCAATGTTAAGAAACCTAATAAGTATTTTTCATTTGCCCTCTTTATTCATTGCACTTGACAAAATTGAAGTATCACTGTAACTTGTTTTCTTTTTCCAAAACAAGTCTGCAATAAGTTAAGATGCGATGATATTATTATGATTGAAAAAATGTTTGCTGTTAAACGAATGAGAATGATCGTGTTATTTGTGACAAACTGATGGTGTTCGAGGAGTTATCGTGCAGTAGCACTTTTGTGAAAATCCAATGAGTGTGCTTGAATCATTCATAATTTTTGCTTGCCTAATTTTATACAAATGGTATGACTGAAGAGATCCTAATTTTTATTATTATTGACATCACTCTCATCCAGCCAGTGCAGAATTATTATTGTCAATCTGAATAATTTTGTTTACTGAAATAATTCAAATGAAATTAAAATTAAATCCCATAGCCATATTCTAATATGCATACCATAAATATCAAATTTTATTCAATTCCATCCAGCCAGAATCCTTACACACCTAGGAGAGTAAGGGTCATATGAATATTGTTTTTGTATTCACAGCACAAGCAATTATGTTAAAATCCTACTTCTTTCTAACATGATAACTAAATATGTAAGGAATTGACAGCATACACTAGAAATATAAATTAAATCAACTTTAATATATACTGTCCGATATTTCGGCAACGTCACGTTGCCATCTTCATGGGAACTTAACATAAAGACACGTGCACGAAGTACTACATAACAGCAAATGAGAAACGAAGCGAGGAAGCTACCGTTTTCCTAAAGTCCTGATAGTGCCTCCTGGTAGGCTATATCAGGTGTTCTTGGCCTTTGGGCTGAAGTTCTTCTGATATATGTTTCCCAAATTTGGGGCAGTCTCATGCATCCAAATTTATTAAGGTTTGGCATGTTCCTAAGGGCTGAGGCTGATTCCATGAATAGTCTTTCATATTTGAACTTGCTGCGGTGTATTACTGTGACTTTCTTCCACCTTATTCTGTGGCAAATATCCAGAGCATGGTCTGCAAGCCCAGAGTAGCTTCGTTACGTGGATGATGAGTTCACTATTTGGCCACATGGCTCAGACTCACTCCACTCCTTCCTAACACACTTAAACAACCAACACCCCAGAGTCCAGTTCACCTTAGAAAAAGAGGAAAACAACACTCTCCCCTTCCTAGACACTTTAATCACCCGCCAGCTTGATGGATCTTTGGTTTTCTCTGTTTACAGAAAACCCACCCATACTAGCAGATACATTCACCAGCAATCCCACCATCCCCCCTTACAACAATATGGGGTTATAAAAACACTATATAACAGGGCAAAATTAATCTGTTCAGATGACAAGGCCCTAACTACCGAACTAAACCACATCCACAACACTTTCTTAGCCAATGGCTATAACCCCCAAAAAATCCAAAAAATACTAAAACCAGTAAACCACTTGTTCTTTCTTGTATCCACTTCTCTCACATCTTAATGGTACCATGATGATATCATCCAAAGATACAGAAGACATCTTACATCAATCTTTCTTTTCCATTATTGTAGACACAACTAAGCAAAAATGACCTCATACAATATCATGGACTGCTCATAGCATGGTTGTTTTATCTTTCGCCAGAAGCACATCAGAAAAATACTCGATAGCCTTGATACTAATGTTGTGTCCCATTTTACGATTTTTATTCTATTTTATAATTTCCGCTTATCTATGTTCAACTATTATCTACGCAAGAGATATCACCAAAATTTTTTACTAATACTTAAGTTATTTCTCCCCTTAGTACCCCTAATATTTGTATTTATACTGCGCCTTTTGGGATATTTAGTTTGAGATATTATATACAAAAACAAGGAGAAAGAACTCAAATATGTCTGAAAGTGAAACAATGTTGCAGTCGTGACACTTTATCTCGTTTCTTAACACATTAATTTCCCGCGTGATTAGGTTCGTAATTTTTCAAGTGAGTGGTGCATTGGACAGCAATTTCACACAACTGTTTTATCATTGGACAAAAAGTTTATTAAAAACTTTAACATGGTACAATTCAATTTTTGTTATTACTCAATTCAATGCTAAACTAAATACTTACAAACTAACATTAACTTATTACAAGTAATTAGGCTATGATCCTATAATGGGTATTACAATCATGCCGCCATAACAATTCAACACATAACTTCATATGACATGGCCATATAAGATCAATTCACACTATTTAACTATCCAAACTTAAGTAGCTTAACTAAACCATATACTGCACTAACACATAACTATGACATTTAAACTTCCTTATACAATATAATAGACATGCAAAATTCTCAGGAAACTAAATTTTTCATATAACATTAACACTAGCCAGCTTACTTTTAATATATTCTGTCAGATACTAAAGTCCTAGTATAAATTTTCCTTGGTCACTTCAACAGTTCCGTATTAGAATAATGATACCTATTACAGACAAATTTTAGTTAACATTAGATATATTTTACAGTACCTTTCTTTCTTGAGTTTTTCATATGGGCCTTTACCTTTTTCTGATTGAACTAGCTTGGTATAACCTCTCCGATAATCTGCTACTCCTACGTTCCTTTTGGAATTGAACTATGCTTACACGGTCTTAAACTTTCGTAATTCAGGACACATTTTGAATCATCTATATGACGGCTGTGCAACTCGCGACGTGGATATCGATATCTTTATAGCTTTCCCTTTCTAGTGGTTGTCACTGAAGTTGAAACACAAAGAATATGTTTCCTTTTCTTTGACTCTATGACATTCTTCGCTTCTTACATAGGAAATCCGGAATCGAAATCCCGCTCACTTTTGTTTCCATGTTGTGACGACGGAGATATAACCCCAATCTCCACTCAGGAAAACCGCGTGAAACCTATGCCACGGAGCTCGTAGAGAACTCCTCTGGAACAGAACCAAAACAAAAACCAAAAAGCCCTATGGGGGGAGGGGTTCCAACCCTTTTATACCTGCTCTCCTAACGGCACCTTTTTTAACTTCTTTTCTCCCCCCCTTCTTGATTTTACTTCACCAACCAATTAGGGTGGCGTTTTTCTGCCAAACATCCTTTGGTCGGCGAGCCAAACGATGTCTCAATCCAGGAATCGGCCCTAAGCGATTTTCTGTTGTTTTTCTTGTGCTAGCCTCTAACTTAATCCCCTTTCCAAACTTTTTTTTTTCTATGAATTCACTTAATATTTTAATCTCTAACCTCTCACATACCATCTCTTATGACTAATCCTTTTCTGTCTTATTTATTTAAATTTTCTCTTTTAAATCATATCACAATATTAATATATTCTTTCTTTTGTTAGTTAGTTTAACAAACACCTTTATTTTTTATATATTTTATTGGATGCAAGAATCTTTCTTTTAATTAATTCAACTATTATCTTTTATGCAGGGTTTTTAATTTATTTTATTTATTCTTCATGTTACACCATGATAGCTGAGAATTCTATATTCTTAAGATATCAGGGTGTAACACTAACAAGTCTCAGGATCAAATTTCTTTCCAGTTATACTAAAAGCTTGCACTCAGATCTAACACCCATCCTATATCAACTCTAAGCTGTCACTCATCTGGCATCTACTGGATGTAATACAGAAGACAGCCAGCCTATCTCTAAAAAGGGAGATAAAAGTCAGATGTTAAATTATCATCTCATTGCCCTGACTTCAGTACTTCTGAAAGTGATGGAGAAGGTCATCAACAACCAACTTTTTGCAATCCAGATACTTATCAGTTAATTAGTAATCATCAATGTGGATTCTAACACTCTTTCTCTACAGAAGACCTCCTCATTAACCTTATCCACTTTTGGACACAGGCTATGGAAAGATGTAGAGAAAAGTATATGATCATTTTTGATATATCCAAAGCATTCGATCCTTTCTGATGAATTGGTTGGCTTGTGGTTTATTGGTGCAAGGGCAGCAAAGGCCATACTGTGCTATTACAAAGATTACAGCAGCACACAAGATAATAAAAAAATAACATGTACAAGAAAACATTCTAAAAATTGAGCAATGCTGTATCTATAATACATGTAAACTGCATTTATGATCAAATTCTTTTGTATAAATTAATTCTTTATAAAAAAAGATTATAAACAATTTCTCAGAGTCTAATAAGATCTGTATAAGTGTATATGGTTTAGCCATAGTAACAACTGCATTTCTCTCTTGAGTGAAGTACTACCAGAACATGACATATGGTAAGAGAGAAGTGTCACATTGTTTGCATATGCGGGTCATCAACCCTCGATAGATAAAAAAGTGTATGATGACTGATCTAAGCAAATATGTCAGTCATTTCATTCATTCTTATCTACTTAGGGCAAATACAACTTTCTCTATTAATTTATTAAATAATAATACGTGTAGAAATTTATGATAACTAAAATATATATGTAAAGTAACGAAAAAGTGTATTATAAATAATTGTATACGTAAGAAAGAGCTGATTAAGTAGCTCAAATATTCTGTTTATTCTTATTTGTGAAAATTTAATGTTATGTAATCACTTATGTAAGAGTAGAGCGTTGTATTACATTAGCGAAATGTTTACGTTCATGCGTTGTCATGGAGACGCATGAAATAAACAAGCACGAGTCGAAGAGTGTGTGACCTTGGAACCAGAAAGGAGAAAGGGAGGCAATAAGAATTTTATAGAAAGAAAAGGAAAGAGTTTTGCAGAGCCTGAAGGAAAGTAGGATATAAGCAAGGAAGTGAAAGAAAATTGTAAATTCTTTAGGGCAGAAATTCAAGAGCATAGTGTTTAGAAGTAAGCAAGAAACGTAGTGAATCTTATACTCAGCTGCAAGTGAAATCAGCTGTTGTTATAGAGGAAAATTGATGTCGTAATCAGATAAATAAAGAACTGGACATTCAATGGGAAATTCTGATTAGTTCCAGTTAATTTAGGATTACGTCTTAATTCTATGTTGCCCTGAGAAGAATTATAATGAATTTAACTAGTTGCAGGAAAGTAAACAAGGAAGGATATCAGTACCTTATTGCTGTTTTTTTTAGAGTAGTGAAGCGTGATTAACAGTAGTTCAGTTAAAACGTTGGAGGATTTTTATTAATGTGCTCCGCTAGCGTAAAATAGTTAATTCATAAGTGTGCTCACAATAAATTGATGTATTGAGGATTGTATCTGGTAAGAGTAGTCATACATGTTTGTTTATTCTAACATTAGCTATAACGTATCTTCGAAGTTCAAAGTCCGAAATAAGATTGCTTGGAATATTGTCTACCTTGATTAGTGCCTGCTGTGAATTTAAACATTAAGTACAGCTGATAGATATGTGGAGACTGATCAAATGAGAAGTTTTGTTTTATTAACTTGAGTTAAGAAGGCATGTGATTTTAAAGCTGTGAATTGTATGTGAAAGTTTAGAACATTGAATTGGCATGAGTGACTTAGCAAGATGTATTAAGTTGATTGTATTGTTTAATTTAAAAGCAGAATTCTTGTATTTGTTATATATCATATATTAAATGTTTTATTTTGTTAATCTAAATATTGTGTTTGCCTGAATTCCTTTTTATTGCACCGTTCATAAAAAATTCGAATCTCGCAGATGCCCCAAGTAGAATAGTAAATAATTCAGCCTAAATAAATGAATGGACTGCTAGCTAATTTAAGAATTAATCCTACTATTTTATATAGACTAATCTAAAAATAGGGTGGCGCAGTATAATTATAAATTTCCCTACTTTTGGATCGGTGATCAATTTGCAATTAGTTGTTTTATTAATAAGAGTGACTTGAAACAAGATGGCGTATTAGAACACAACATGAAAATAGAACATCACGACAGTAACAACTGCATTTCTCTCTTGAGTGAAGTACTACCAGAACATGACATATGGTAAGAGAGAAGTGTCACATTGTTTGCATATGCGGGTCATCAACCCTCGATAGATAAAAAAGTGTATGATGACTGATCTAAGCAAATATGTCAGTCATTTCATTCATTCTTATCTACTTAGGGCAAATACAACTTTCTCTATTTAGTTTCTATGCAAGACTAGACATAGACAGCCAATGCTTAATTTCATGCAACTTATTTATTTTTTAGTGCTTACTGTCAGGATGAATGTCACTGAATAATTAATATTGCTCTTATTAACTGTGTCTGTATAGGAGATTAGCAAACAGTATGTGGACAAAATATGAACTGACTCAGAACTGTATCGGCAGTCACACTTCCCTTGATTCCAATCTAGCTGGATATCCACAGCACAACTGAACATCAAAATTAAGTAGATTCATGTGCTAAAATAATTGTAGATCATCATAAAACACTGGATATGGGTCGTACATAGGAGAGATGTCCAGTAAAGAACTTTTTATAACACAGACTTCTGGTAGTAGCTTTCTTTTCGTGACCAGAAAATTCGGCATAAACATTTTCACTGTGGGAAAATTCGCCATAAGACATTTTGCATTATTTTTGTAAATCATCAATGGACGATAAAGGGTATTATAAATCCATTAAAAAGGAAAATCTTTATTAAGATTAATGTCAGTGATACATAACATAATGAAATCATTCAAAAATTAATTAAAATTCAAATTAAAAGAGATGCTGCGTAATAATTAACTTTTTGCTGCGGATCATCAATTCAACAAATTCATCAGTAACATCGTTCATTGAAAAAAATGCAAATGCTGTGAGGCATTTAATTTTCATGTTGAATTCAGCATCTGTTTGATAGCGTAACTTCAAACCAATGGCAACAATTTTGCGATAAAGATTTTGTGCCATATGAAATAAACAACCTGTTATAGTTGTTGACGTAAATGTGTTAGAAAAAGCATTGATAGTTGCTTTCTCAAAGTCAACTATTAATGTTTCAGGATCTAACGATGAATGTAAGCACTTTAAGGCAGCGCTTCCCAAACTGTGGGCAGCGAGTTTTGTTGAGGGAGCCCGTGAAATAATGAAAGCAAATGTAAAATGTTTTAAGACTCGGTAGATTTTTTTTAAATCTTAAAAGAAATATATTTAATTTTTATTATTTATTATTTGTCCTTTTTAATATTTTAATGAAAAAAATCATACATTGGTGTTAGTTCACAAATTTTGCTTCTTGCGTATTTCGGCGATTAATGAATATTAGTAAATATATGCTTATTCATATAAGATTCATTTCAAAGGTATCGATAAGAAGCACAAAAAAGCTTACAAACATAAAATCTCGAATATAAATTGTATTGAATATAAATACAATACATATTTAATATGTCTATATTACGATTTTTTTTTCTATGGGGGGGGGGCGTGAAATATTTTAATTTTTTCAAAGGGGGCCTTGGCATCCATAAGTTTGGGAAGCACTGCTTTAAGACACTGAATAATCTGCTGTAAGTTAATTCTGATTTGCCAGGAACAAAGCAAAAAGCCATCATGGAATCCTTAGGGATCTCATGCCAATCCCAAGCCTGGATAAAGGGGGAAGGTCGGTCAGATGAGTCGATGCTCTGACTGTAAAGAAAAAACACTATTGTTATGTGATGCCTATACAATCAACAGCTTCAACAAGCCGGCTCAGACGACGCCAGGATCAACATGGTCTGCGATTCCAGATTCCAATCGAGCAATCAGGGTGGAGTGGTGTGTGTGCCTCTTCATCAGGGTCAGCCTCTGAGCATTGCTGCTTAAAAACTTCGATTGTACGAAAAATATTTTCAAATTGTTTCTGTGAAATCTCTTTTGGCTGACTATCAGCGGTTAAATTTTCTTCATATTCTTTGGGATCTTCCCACTGTGCATCTAAATTTAGCAGGTCGGAATCACTCAATTCTTCAAAATGAGATTTAATCAACTCTTGGGCATTATCATTGTCAATCTCATCAAAACCCAGTTCACACTCGATATTGGCAATTTCCTCAACAACATTATCCATTTCATTTGAAAAGCTTCCAAATGGCTCGCATATGCTAGCAGTAATTTCATTCCAAGATTGATGAATATTTTCAATAGCAGATTTAACATTAATTTTTTCCAGAATTCTACTAATGTCATAGAATTCTCACCAGATATTGCCTGTTTAAATGTTCTTCTCAGGTAGTATGCCATAAAGGTTGTGATAATCCCCTGGTCCATAGTTTGTATGAGAGAAGTTGTATTTGGCAGTAAATATTTGGAACATAGTATATATAGTGTACATGGAAGTAGTGTAGTATGCCATTAAAAATAACTTTGCAAAATGTTTTAAATCGGTAGCTAAATCATTTCATTCTGGAGAGTGATTTTTTAAAATAGTTAGCCATAAAAATGTATAGATAGAAAATTTTTAAAATCTGTAACATTTATTTTTAAGATGTATACAGGCGCACTAATCGAATTTGGATATTGAAAAAAAAAAAAAAATGACGCACCAATCGAAAACACACTAATCGGGGTGCATTAATCGAGGGATTACTGTATTATCAGTAGGAACATCGAATGTATGGACACTTTGAATGGCAGGAAAACTAGAATTACTTCGCGAGGAAATGAAGAGATATCGGTGTGATGAAGATAAATAGATGAGAAGTCATATGGTCATGGCATGACACCAAGCATGAAGCAGGTGTTGGTTTCCTTCTTAACAAAAAAGCTAGAAAATCACTCTCAGGCTACAAATCAATCAATGAATGAATCATAGCAGCAAGATTTCAAGCAAAACCATTTAATATATCAATAGTCCAGATATATGCACCCACATCTGACAGCAAAGATGAGGATAGTGACTTATTTTACAAATATCTGACAGAGACAATAGAAACAATACCAAAGCAAGATGTACTAATTATTGAAAGAGATTGGAATGCCAAAGTCGGAATATATAATGATGGCTGGGAAAGAGTCATGGGAAAATATGATTTCGGAGAAAGAAATGAGGTGAAAAACATTAGAATTTGCTGTGGACCACGATATGATGATCTGTAACACAAGATTCGCAAAAGGATTGTAGAAAATGGACGTGGCAATCAAATGATGGGTAAAACCAAGAACATGATTGATATGATTATGATTAAAAGAAGATGGATAACATCAGCACAGCAGTGTTGAACTTTTCAAGGATATAGATTCAGATCATAGTTTAGTGATTGCAAACATCAAGTTGAAATAAAAAAAGTAAATATAAACCCCATCGTCAGAAACGAAGAGACCAAGAATAAGTGAAGCAGAAATAGGAAGAAGGTACAGAAGAGTGTTAGGGGAGAAACTTAGAAGTGTGGACAAAGAAAACAATAGAATCTAAGAGTGAAAGGAGTAATGAAGGTGCAGTTAAAGAAACAGTACCAGAAGAAGAAAAGATCAAGAAGAAATGGATTAGACAAGAAACACTGAAGTTAGTAGAGGAGAAAAGAATGTTGAAGATAAAAAGGGATACACCAGAACAAATAGAGGACCAATACAGAAGAAAGTAATGAGGTGAAAAAAGCAGTCAGCCGGATAAGATGAAATGGTTAGAAACCTAATGCAATAATATAGAATAGTACTATGGAGAGCATAAAACTAGGGAGGTGTACAAAATGATTAGAACCATTAATAGAAGGTGGCAATCAAAACAGAACACTGTTAAAGATGAAAAAGGCAAAGTATTGATGAATAAAGATAAAATTGTACAGCGATGGACAAGATACTGTAGTGAGTTATATGAAAAAATCTAGATTTAGATAGCATTGGGAAACTGACTGAATAGAAGCAAATATACCACCAGGTAATGGGAATGATATGGAATCGCTCAATTGGTATCACGGACCTTGTTGATCCGGCATGTTGTAGCTGTCGATCGTATATGCATTAGATAACAATTGTGTTTTTTTCTTTACAGACAGAGCATCGAGACGCATCTGACCAAAAATGTCTTGCGCTGTAAATGTTTATGACGAATTTTCCTAGAACCCTTTCTTTTATAAGTGCAAACTGGATGGAATGCAGCTCAGCAGTACAGTTACTGAATTCAGGTATAATTTGAACGGAAACAACAAGATCTGGAAAACAGAAGTACAATCAACAGAGGTCTAAGCATCTGTATAGATGTAAGAAATAGGAGTACTTTGCTTTGTTAGTATGTGTAGGCAGATTGATGATGGAGAAAGCAACTTCCTTATCTGGCAGAGTAAGAGGCTGCATGATGAACCTGCCATGGAATTCACTGTCATGTTCAATGCACACGATACTGCCTACATTTATGCCGACAGATTGTATAATCTCTTTTCCATGCAATGGGCAAATGGCAGGTTTCTGTAAAACTGAATGACTGAATGTAGGGAAAAAATATTAGTCAACATTATTTTTAAGGCATAGTTAAGTGACACTCTTTCCATTGAAGGGATAGAGCAGAAGGGAACTGGCAAACAGTATGCAGACAAAGCACAAGCTGATCTAGCAACTGTGTTGGCATTCACACTTCCCTTGACTTCATGGGAGTGAAAACCACTCAGTATTAAAAAGATGTTTATCTAGTCATTCAAATAAACTGAGCATAAGGGGTAAAACACAAACTGAAGTGTCAAAATAATTCTTTCCTTTACCTAAGCTTTACACTGTTTCAGGAGGTGCTCTTCTTTACAAATGGTTGGCTGTATCCGTAGGTTTAGTAAAGTTCTATTTAGGAGGATTTTGATGAATTTGAGATTCTCAGTCTGAAAATGATTCAAATAAGCCGTCATGGCTCTAATTGTTTCTTCAGTGAAGATAAAATGTGCTGTATTTCTATTTAAGTCATTAAAGATGCAGGAATCCTACTGTATAATGGCATTATGGATTCGGTTTACTGTGGTGTTTGCATAATTAAATTCTTGACAATTTATATTATATATATTTATGTATTTTTACGTTTTTCTTAATGCATTGGAGTTGAATTAATGAATAAGTTATGATAATACCTGGAAAATAAATCTGTGCAATGCTTGGAAGTACAGAGAAACTTGATTTATAATTTAGTTCTAAATCTCTTTAAGTAGTAATTCCTTCCTTTATCTAAGCTTTACACTGTTTTATGAAATATTCTTCTTTACAAATAGTTGGCCTAATTTGCTGTATGTCATTCACTCATGTATTCAACACAAAATACGAGGCTAATCTTCTTGAATGGCAGTCAGTCTCAAGTAGAGTAATGTGGGCAAATACGAGAATGGGGAACTGGACAATGAGACTTATTTGTGCCTATGGTCCCACAGAAGGTTCTACTAAGGTAGAAGTGGAGGAATTTTTTGAGGCTTTAGAAAAAGCAACTGACACAATGAAAAAGGAAAAGTTGGTCCTTGTTGGGGATCTAAATAGCAGAGTAGGAAATGATTGTGAGACATACAAAAATATTTTGGGAAAATTTGGAGAAAAGAGCAAAGCTAATAATAATGGCAAATATCTGCTGGATTTCTGCTCAGGACATGGACTTGTTATTACTAACACCATGTTCCAACATAAAAATGTGCACAAATTCACATGGAAAGAAGAGTCTCATTGACTATGTTATTGTTGATAGTGATGTTTTCTCCCTGGTGCAGGACACCAGGGTGTACAGAGGATTTGAAATTGGAAGTGATCACTATTTAGTCCTGAGCAGGATAAAATTGAATTTCATATTGAAAAGAAAAACATGTAAGAAAGTTTTAAAGCGAATAAAAGTTGAGCAGCTCTCAGATGTGAACTGTAGACTAAAATACACAAAGATTATTGAAGAAAAAATGAAAGAGTTTGAGAACAGGAATCAAAACTTGGAGATTCAGTGGCAAACTCTGAAGAAAACATTGATTGATTCTGCCAGAGAGGCATGTGGCGAGGTTGTGTGCAAGGATAAAAAAATCAGAACTCCCTGGTGGACACAGGAAGTTAAAGAGGCAGTGAAGGAAAAGAGGAAAGCTTATCAAAAGTTCCTGGCAAATAAGTCAGCTTTTATTCTTACAGAATACAGAGACAAATGTAAGAAAGCTAAACAGTGTGTAAAACTAGCTAAACAAAAGTCATGGGAGGACTTTGGCAAGAATATAGAAAATAAATATCAAGAAGGTGGCAAAATATTCTGGAGGTTGTTGATTAAGCTTAGGAATGGAGGAAAGAGTGCTGTAAAAGGAATTAGAGATGATAAAGGTGACATGAAAACAGGAGAAAAAGATATCCTTGAAGTATGGAGTAATTACTTTGAAAAACTGCTAAATGAAACAAGCAGTGATGACAGCACAGTGATAAAAAACACTGACCAGGCATGCAGTCAGGAATACATATCCATACTTGAAGTAGAAAAAGCCATCAAAGGCTTGAAATGTGGAAAGGCAGCAGGAGTAGATGATATTCGACCAGAAATGCTGAAGCATGGTGGTATAAGAGTCTTACAGTGGCTGCACTGCATAGTTCAGAAAGCCTGGACAGAGGGACGAATTCCTGATGATTGGAGTAGAGCTCTCATAGTACCCATATATAAAAAGGGAAATAAAACTGAATGTGAGAATTACAGAGGTATTTCCCTACTGAGTGTTCCTGGCAAGATCTATGCAAGTATACTTGAGAAACGGTTGAAAAGAATTGTGGAAGAAAAGCTTGGTGAAGAACAAGCTGGATTCAGGCCAAGTAGAGGCTGTCAGGATCAGATCTTCACTTTACGACAAATAGTCGAGAAAGCATGGGAATATAACAAAGATCTGTATTTAAGTTTTGTCGATTTGGAAAAGGCATATGACAAGGTGCCAAGAGAGAAGCTATTCAATACGCTGCAGTTATATGGTGTCAATGGGGCATTATATCAAGCAATACTTAGTCTTTATTTGAGTTGTAAGTCAGCAGTTAGAATTGAAGGAAGTACAGGAAGATGGTTTAATGTTAAATCTGGTGTGAGACAAGGATGTACATTATCCCCTCTGTTATTCATTATCTATATGGATCACATTATGAAGGAATGTGGTATTAAACCTCATATCAAAATTGGAGATGTTAATGTCAGCTCTTTGCTTTATGCAGATGATGTTATACTTCTAAATAAATCCGCTACAAGTCTGCAAGATTCTCTGACTAAATTGAATAGCTGTTGTAATAGATATGGTATGAAGGTCAGCAATAAAAAGACAAAAACAATGAAAATAGGCAGAATCATTGAAAATGTCAACTGTGTTGTGAATGGAGAACCTGTGGAACAAGTAAAACATTTCAGCTACTTAGGCACGATTTTTACTGAAGATGGTAAATTAAATATAGAAATAGACAACAGAATCAGCAAAGCTGGTATGGTGGGAAGTCAATTGAATAAATTCATATGGAATAAAAAAGAAATTAGTCGGAAAACTAAATTAGCTGTATACAAGACAGTGTTCAAACCAGTTTTAACTTATGGATCTGAGAGCTGGGTCAGAAGTAAAACAGTTGACCAAAGACTAGAGACCGCAGATATGAGAGTCCTGAGAAAGATTAGAGGCGTGAACAGATGGCATCAATGGCAATATCATATTAAAAATGAGGATATTAGGTAAGAACTTGACATTGTCAGCATCCAGGAATGTGTTAGCAGAGCTAATCTCAGGTGGTATGGTCACTTAAATAGAATGGGAGAGGAAAGATTAGAAAAACAAGTGTTCTCTGCCAGGTTGGCAGGAAAACGACCCAGAGGAAGACCAAGATATAGGTGGATTGATACGGTACAAAGTGCCTTAGACGATAGAAATATAAGATCTGATAATGTTGGAGTCTTGACAAGTAACAGACTGATTTGGAGGAAAATTGTAGATAGGAAGTTAGTAATGATGTAATTTTTTCATGTAGTACTGTCATATCCTGTACACCCCTTGAGGGTACATGGCAGGAATTTGATGATGATCTCTTTAAGTATTACTTCCAGTACTTCCAAGCCTTCATGGAGTCTGAAGACTCATCACAGGAGTGAAAACTACTCAGCATTAAAAAGATGATTATCCATTCATTTAAATAAACTGAGCATATGGGATAAAATGTACAATGAAATATAAAAATAATTCCTTCCTTTATCTAAGCTTTATACTGTTTTATGAAATATTCTTCTTTACAAATAGTTGGCCTAATTTGCTGTATGTGATTCACTCATGGTAGCAAATATGCTTTCTTGAGTGAATAGCATACCTGTTTTCCAACTAACAGGCTGAAGGTTCAAAATCCTACTGCGAGCTGGGATGTGTCACTTCCAAAGTGAGACCATACCCCCCCCCCCCCTTCCACACACATACATATACTGAAGAACTGTAGCTTGGAAAAGTCTGTCTCTCATTTCTAGAGCAGGGTCAAAAATCGATTGCTTTCCAAGAAAAAACTAGTATGTATCATACTCTGTTAAATTTATTAGCAATATGCAAAAAGGGTAAATAAGTAAAAATATTTCAACTTATATCAAATTTATTTACAGAAAAAATTATTTATTTACAAAAGAAAATAAGTAGGTAACTACATAATTAAAATTTAATTTTCACTGTCTGAATGTATGAAAAGTTCATTGTACTCTGGTTCTGTAATTTCTTCCGGTATATCGTCATATAAATTGTATTAGTTTTCTCCATCAGATTTAGCATCGATTTCGTCACCATTGTAAACAAAATCATCTTCCGTGCCATCTAATTTGTTAGCACATTTTTTCAAAAATTTTATTACTGTATCTGGTTTTATTTCGCGAAAACTAGTTTGCCAATCGCGAACTAGTTTTTCGTTTACTCCGAACTGATGTACAGCAACACAGTTAGTATTTTCTTTTGCAAATTTAATCACTTTGAACTTAAAACTC
Organism: Typopeltis vanoorti; assembly: GCF_054136105.1. Lineage (NCBI taxonomy): Eukaryota > Metazoa > Arthropoda > Arachnida > Uropygi > Thelyphonidae > Typopeltis > Typopeltis vanoorti. The sequence goes on along the minus strand of NC_143567.1, from coordinate 73,630,268 downwards.
ACATCATATTTCATTCTTTAAAAGGAGCCATTGCACTTTAGTTCACTATTGGTCAACTGGTCAATACGAAAAAGAAATTTTCCGAGTCGACTTATACTATAAAAACTCAAATAAACTCAAAAAAGTTTCAATATCGACTTATACGCCAGGTCGACTTGTATGCTGGAATATACGATATATATATATATATATATATTTTTTTTTTTAAGAAATAAATCATAGTGATCAGCATATTTAATTTTGGATGCTATCTTTAATAAATTCCCTGTAATCTATTATCACCTAGTTAGTGAATTTAAGCATACAAAAACAAGTCAATGCTCTACTTAGCCATAGTTTATGAACACCTGTATTAATATGATGAATAGTCTATTCACTATGATTCAAAAAGTAGTAATAAAATATATACATTCAGTTATCGTGATCAGTCAGTCCATACTTTGTTTTAATATTTATGCACAGTTATGCACAAAACTGATGATATCAAAATAGCATAAACAATGAATAAAAATTCAGTTATATATATTACTTGAAACTACACAAACACAATGAAGAAACATACTGCATTTAAAAGGAATTCAGATATACAGACAAACAGGGAAAGAAAGAGAACAGACAGAATATTAACGTTAAGTACAATCACCAAAGAACACACCAAGTGAATGAAAGACAGACATGCAGAAAGCAAAAGAAATACTGTATTAGTAGTGACTGCTGCATACTCACAAGATACTGAGTAGTGCTAAGTGGGATGTATGATTGCAAGCCTTTATGGATCTGAAGATAAAAAAACTTTTATAAGAATGATTAAATTGTTCTTTATTAATATGATTAATATGTGAATGCAAAAATAAACATGCAATTTCAGTTTATATTTTCTGTGCTGAAGCTAAAGATAGGAAAATTAGGAAGAAAATTAAAAATAAAGTTAAAATTCAGGTATAAGAAACAAGGTGTATAATAAGAATGTGCTCGGGAAAGTTAATCGTTATACAGAATGAAATACCACCCTTGAAGATACACACTAGGGGTGTTATTTCCATTATAAAAGAAATACACTCTATTAAAATGTTTTCATATAAACATGCTATGCAAGTAATTTGTCAGATTAATAATAATTAACCAATCTATAAACTATTTCACTTTAATATAATTTCATTATGAAGTGAGTTTCACATTAACTGAACCTGCTGCAGGTGAGGTTTTTAATCCCTACAAAAACGTAATATATGGATATGAATGCCACATTATGATGGAGTTCAGAAGTGAAATCACACTAGGCTATGTATAAGGAATATTAAACTAGATTCATTAATATTTTAATGAATATCTGCATATCTTTATATTCATTAAAATGATTTAAATTACTTATTTCTCCCAAAAGAACACTTTCACCTACCAGAGATTCCAAAATGAGAAGATACACCATCTTGCTGAAGAGAAACCAAAAAAATGTCAAAGCATAATGTGGTGTCTGGGTATCAAGTGGGATGAAAGATGAGGAAAATTACTTAATGTTTTAAGTTGTGCTCATGTAGCCAGAGAGTCTGATTTTACTACAAAACATTCTTCCACGTTTGCTGCAGAATATTTGTCTATATGCTGTTAGTCAACTAACTGGAACAAAAACCCACTATTTTTTTTTTAATTCCAAATTAAAGATGTTGGCATGAATTGCCTTATTTTTAAAAGAAGATTCTTGATTGTGCAAGTGAAAGAAACAACATACATGAAGAACACAGATATGATTTTTCCATAAATTAAATCATTCAGTGACATGTAAGAAAGAGGATTTTGGGAGTGGGAAAGAGAGGGAATATTGACTTTGGCAGAATTACAGCTGAAGTAACTAAGACTATTCTGTTATATCTTGTGTTCTCTAGCTGGTTTGTCTGCTTTGCAGGATTAAAAACCTGAGTTTTAAGTTTCCAAAAGGAAACTTAATTAATTCTGTCAACTAACTCACCTTCAGGCTGAACAGCTCTTATAAAGATGCCCTACACTGTCCCTGCAGCTGTGCTACAAAGATGAAGTGAAATACAAGACTGGCATCAAATGACTATTATTTATAGACTAATTCAGGTAAATGAATTAGTAGGCAGAATAAGGAAAGAACTATCTATGTGTGATACAGCTAAATATACAGTCAATCCCTTGGTATCCCCCCCCCTAAGATGACAGGTCATCTATTTAGAGGAACGTGTGTGTATGTGTGTGTGGGGGGGGGAATAGTATGCACTCAACGCAAGTGTTATGGATCCCTTAATTCTGTATCCCTGTTAATAAAATGCTTCACTGAAACTTTTCATTATCTTATATACTTATAAAATACAGATGTCTGGATATGTCTTTTTTTTCATAACAAATCATGATAGTAAATAATACTCAATACCAATCTCTGTACATCTCAACATTACTTTCCCCATATACTTGCTATCCTGGTTGGGGCAGTCTTCCTGCACAACATTATATGGTGCTTTTTTTTTTTTTTTTTTTCAATTTTAAAGCTATTTCAAAAATATGTAAATATGTTTTGCCCAAAGCTAATGCACAGTCATCTAATTACATCAAATGACTAATAAAATAAAGTTTAAAATTATGTTACATATTAGCTTTGAGCATTTCAAAGTGATCCCTGTTGAATAATCACCTCCGAATGCATATAGAAGTGCAAGGTTCAACATTCATTTATCTATCAAAGAACAACTAAGGTTTTATGACTATGTTTTACAAAGCCACAATAGTAAGTCAAAATAGTGCAACTGGTTGTGTCCTGTACTGCTTTTAAGTTCACTAAAGGCATACTCCTTTGGTGATAACAAAATAGATGCTGAACTTGGGCAATATATACGTGATGGTATCATCCTACAGTCACATTTTACATAGCCTCATTTGACTGTAAGAAACTATGTTTGTTTAGAACAAAAATTTTCAGTTCCTTTGAGCAGTTACACAGATTTTGGGGTTATTGGCTTTGCATATTAAGAAATTTTTGGGCCTACTATCAACTTTTATATGCCACAGGATCCCTCTTTCCAAATGTAAAATTGCAACATTTGTACAAGAGGGATCCCGATTGTTTCACACTGCTTTGAAAAGACAGAATGGCTCAACGATGATCAGGTGGATAATGGGCTTGTGTGCAAAGGTTAACAGGGTTCCCAGCAGTGTAGGAACAGGGCTCAAGGCTTGTAGTGCCAGTATTGTGTCCAGGAAAACCCTCCCATCAGAGTGGTCATTGCTTGCTAGATAGTAGTATTCATGGTGAGTAGGCATTTCCTGCACTAAATTCTCTCTCACCCCCCTCCTCCTCTTTTTGAGAATGAGGCTTTCATCCCAAGTTTATCAGGGCCTTCAAGCTTCCACTACAGAAACTATTTTCACATCAACAAACAACAAAAACATAAGGCAAAAAACATATGGAGCACTTACAAATATTCCATCTTTCCTCATTATTCTATCAACAAGTGAATGGATCCCACCATTGCTGGGATCCATTTTGGATCTCACCATTATTTGTTTGGATCCCAGCAATGGTGGGCTGGAAAATAGGACAATAAAAAGGCCCAAGAAAAATCATTGAAAAATATGGGAATCTAAAAATAGACAAAAATGGAAAATGAAAAAGTGCCAGTATCATAACCAGGAGGTACCCCTCCACCACAAATAGGTGCCTCACATGGAAAAGTCCTTATTTCTAGCAACTGATATTACAAATGCCTGAGCCATTAAAATCATGCTTTGTTATCTAAGAATGTATTGATAATATTTAAAAAAAAATTCAAATATTAATTCAGTCAGTGAAGCTCATTTAATTCTTATTCAACAACTTACGTCAGTTTTTTTTTAGGAGAATATTTAACTATGGAAAAGAAAAATTTAATAACTGAAATAGTATTTATAATAAAAAAAATGAATATGAAGCTTTGCAAAGGATAACAAACAACTTTATTCCATTAAAAATTCAAGAACTTTTAAGAAAGGCTTAAGAATATAATTTTGGATAGGATGCAAAAAACTTCCAGTACAATATAAATGAGCTATATATAAAAGTTCACATGAATATAGTGGCATTCTTCAAATTCAAAATATTCGATTGGATTAATTTCGAAGGTGATTTAAGCTAGATAAAAGTATTACTTTCCCAGGAATACATGTAGAAAAAAACATGAAGTAATTGTAGATGACTCAAAAATTTTTGATGAGTAGCGTAATTTTAATTAAAATGTGCTTAAAAAGTCAATAAAAGGATATAGTGTTTGAGGTTATATGGTGAGTGGTCGGTGTAATTTAGCGCTCGTGTAAAATTGGTGATTTTTGGTGTTTTTTGTGTGTGTTTCCTTAGAAAATTGGTTTTATACTATATTAGAACGATTTTCATGTTTTTAGATTATTTTGTGTGTCTTTATAACATATTTTATTGGGGATTCGTAGTGTGCAGTGTTCGTGAAAGCTCCAAATAAAATAAGTATTATTTTCAGTTATCGATTGGATTAATTTCGAAGGTGATTTAAGCTAGATAAAAGTATTACTTTCCCAGGAATACATGTAGAAAAAAACATGAAGTAATTGTAGATGACTCAAAAATTTTTGACGAGTAGCGTAATTTTAATTAAAATGTGATTAAAAAGTCAATAAAAGGATATTGTGTTTGAGGTTATATGGTGAGTGGTCGGTGTAATTTAGCGCTCGTGTAAAATTGGTGATTTTTGGTGTTTTTTGTGTGTGTTTCCTTAGAAAATTGGTTTTATAGTATATTAGAACGATTTTCGTGTTTTTAGAGTATTTTGTGCGTCTTTATAACATTTTATTGGGGCTGTCGCCGCTAGAGGGATTCGTAGTGTGTAGTGTTCGTGAAAGCTCCAAATAAAATAAGTATTATTTTCAGTTATCGATTGGATTAATTTCGAAGGTGATTTAAGCTAAATAAAAGTATTACTTTCCCAGGAATACATGTAGAAAAAAACATGAAGTAATTGTAGATGACTCAAAAATTTTTGATGAGTAGCGTAATTTTAATTAAAATGTGCTTAAAAAGTTAAAAGGATATTGGGTTTGAGGTTATATGGTGAGTGGTCGGTGTAATTTAGCGCTTGTGTAAAATTGGTGATTTTTTGGTGTTTTTTATGTGTGTTTTTCCTTAGAAAATTGGTTTTATAGTATATTAGAACGATTTTCGTGTTTTTAGAGTATTTTGTGCGTCTTTATAACATTTTATTGGGGCTGTCGCTGCTAGAGGGATTCGTAGTGTGTAGTGTTCGTGAAAGCTCCAAATAAGATAAGTATTATTTTCAGTTATCATTGATAAATTTATTTAATATTGCGTAGTTTTGTTTGCCTTGCGTCTCTTAGTGCATCTTTTTGTGTGTTTTTGGTGTGTTATAATTTATAATTTGATAAAATACATTGCAAGTAAGTATGGCTCCAGTACGAAGGAAAATGGCGGCCAGTAATGATGGTTCGCCATCTTTATCAAAGAACGGTAGTATAAAAGCGATGATTCAGTGTACTAACTGCGAAATGTACGCTTTGCGGAGTGTGGTTAGATGATAATAAAGAGTGAATGTGTGTAGAAAATGTAGGGAGAATGAGAAATTGAAGAGTATTTCGGATCGTGAGTGTGATATTTTTGTCAAACTTCAGAATGAAGAAAATAGGGATATGACAAGAAATGGCGAGGTTGTACCAGAGAATTGTGAGAGTGTGAATGATAGTATTAATGGTTTTACTGAGAATAAAAAAGATGAGATAGATGCAATGAGTGAGATCGCGTTGTTGAATGGTGCGATACAAAGGGCAAAACAGCAGCTAGAGCATATGAGCAAAAGTCGACTGAATGAACCAGCCAATAATAAAAAGTATGACAGGAAAAATAGACGTATGAGTGTGAACATGAACAAAATGAAGGATAGAGTGCTGTATGGAGACTCGTTAGTACGAGGTGTGATAGTAGAGGATTTGACAAAATCATACCAACCTGGTGCGACCATAAAGGATGTAACTGAGTCTATTTGAAAGCAAAAGGAAAGGGTGAAAGAAATGATTGTTGTGGCAGGTACGAATGATTTGAAAGGAGACAAAATGGAAATGATAGAAGACCTGAATGAATTGTTTGAGGTAGCAAAAGAAAAGAGTGAGAGAGTTAGAATGATTAGTCTTTTGCCACGGTATGACAGTGAAATGTTTAAAAGGAGGGCCATAATTGCGAATGACTTTATGCGTGGGTTATGTATGACGAGTGGTGTGGAATTTGTGGACATCTTATATAGATCCTTTCGCCCATTGAACGGTAGTTCAATGGGCGAAAGGATCTATATAAGATGGATGGCTTGCATTTGAATGGTTACGGTGTAAGAAGACTTGAGAAAGTGTTGCTGAATGTGGTGGATGTGCAAATTCAGGGAAACTAGATTTATTGGGGGGGGAGTAGATATCCAGTCCTTAGGGAGGCAGCTGAATGTAAGAATGAATATAATATGCCCGAGCAAATAAGGACAACAAATCAGTGGGATAGTTAATATAAGGCATCAAGGTAGGGTTGGGGATAATGGGGGTCTTAAATCCATGTACACTAATGCTAGGAGTATTAGGAACAAGAAGGAAGAGTTTTTGGCCATGGTTGGCACTTCCAGACCACAGGTTATTGGTATTAGTGAAACATGGCTGGCTGTAGATGATATAGCTAGTGGGATTGAATGTGATGGGTATAGTGTGTTCAGGAATGACAGGGAGAATAAAACGGGGGGAGGAGTATTGTTGATGATAGCTGATGAGCTGCAGCCAAGGAGAATAGAAGCTGAATTGCAGGATAGAGAAAAGAGCACATTTGAGGCCATTTGGTGTGAAATTGTGGCTAGTAGAACTAAATATACAATTGGGTGCTGCTATAGACCAGGTGATGGAAAAGATGGTGGTGACAGTATGCACAAGCAAATAGAAGAAATGAGTGGAAGGAGGGTGATTATTATGGGAGATTTCAACTATGGTCGCATTGATTGGAGTGAGGAGAGGACACACGGGAGGAAGGAATTGGATTTTATGCGGTTATTAAGGGATAACTATCTGCGACAGCATGTAATGGAAAATACTAGGGGTCAGAGAGTGCTTGACCTAGTAATTACATCTGAGGATTTGGCTGTAACAAATATGACCACATTGCCACCAATTGGTGAGAGTGATCATAGGGTCTTGACTTGGGAGGTGGCTAAAGGTGTAGAATTTTCAATTAAGACAGCGTACATGTGGAATTATCGGACTGGAAATTATGACAAGCTTAGGAGTTTGATTGGTTCAGTGCCATGGCATGTACAACTGCAAGGACTAGAAGTCGATAGTGCATGGGAGGTAGTTAAGAAGTGTTTGCATGAAGCAATGGCTGACTGTATACCTAGAGTCTGAATAATAAATCAACTAGGGGTTAAATGGATGAATAACACCATTAAGCTTGAGCTGCAAAAAAAGAAACAACTATGGAGGGAATTTAAGGAGAAAGGTGACCAGCAGGCACACGAACGGTATAAAGCGCAGGCCAGAAGGGTAACGAGTGTGGTAAGAAAAGCAAAAAAGGATTACGAAAGAACATTGGCCATGCAAGCTAAAGAGAATCCTAAACAGATATGTAGCAAGTAAAAGGAAAAATGTACATGGCAGAATGATTTTAAAGAATGCCAATGGTAGGGAGGTAACTGAATCAGTTGATATAGTTGAGTTACTGAGTGAGCACTTTGCAAGAATATATCATCCAGGTGGTGACATTGCAGAAACGAATGTACCAGTAGATTATACAGGAATTGTGGTGAATGAAGTGGAGGTGAGTAGTCTATTGCATAACCTCAATGTCAATACATCTGTGGGATTGGATGGTATACCAGCTCGTGTTGTACGAGAAGCAGCTAAAGAATTGTCAGTACCCTTGACCATTTTGTTTAATTTGAGTCTTGGGTCTGGGTTAGTCCTGAGGGGGGTGGAAAGAGGGGAAAATAGTTCCATTGCATAAAGGTGGTTCCAAGACTGCTGTTGTAAATTACCGACTGATTAGCATATCAGGAATCATTGCCAAGATCTTAGAGAAATTAGTCAAGAAAAGAATACAGGATTGGATAGATGAAAATGGCATATTGTATGGGGGACAACATGGTTTTGTGAAGGGTAGATCATGCCTCAGTAACTTGCTCACGTTTTATAACACAGTGACGGCTGAACTGGATAGGGGTAATGGGTTTACAGTGATACTACTGGACCTTGCCAAGGCTTTTGATAGGATACCACATAGAACCGTAATCAGTAAACTGGAGCAGATGGGGATAGATATAGGGTTGGTGAGATGGATAGGAGGGTGGTTGAAGGAGAGATACCAGAAAGTGGTTTATTCAGGAGTGGAGTCTAAAAGAGGAAGGAGTAGACCATCAATGAGATGGATGGATGGTGTGTGTGTGGAGTGACTGATCTTCAGAGAGTTGAAGCCTCCAGAAAAGCAAGCAACTGAACTACATGGCGAGGCTTGGTGTGGCATGGCACCCTCATCAAGCATTGCAGTGATCATACAGCACCAGTGGATGCCCAGTGAACATATAGATAGATGTTTAGAGGAGACACATATCTAAGAATAATAATTAACTATATTTGACTATTAATTTATTAGGCCATTATTTTGCCTTGGTCACCAAGTGCACCAGCAGGAAGGCAAACAGACCAAATGTAGAAAGGCAAGATCCCACAGTCCTAAAAGGCATCCTTCTTTATGGATCAGTGATGGACTCTTGCTGAAGGTCTCAGAGATGATGGTTTCCCAGATGTTTGGTAATGTGAGGCAGCCAAATCTATCTATATTTGGAGAATTTTGTGGCATATTCTAGAACCAGTTTCTCAGATTTATATCTGCTTCCAAAGGGAGGTTTCGCCAGTGAATTCAGTGATCGGCATTCATGGCATGGTCTGCCACCAAGGAATAGCCATAAAGTAGATAATCGCCATCATTTATGTTTTTCCAGATGGATATTATCTGTTTTTCCAGTTTGTTAATATGCCTGGAAAAACCTAGAAACTATCAAGCAGAGTGAATAGGTTGAATATCTCCAATCCCGATATCCATATAAGGAATAATAGTGCCTCTTTATCTTACACCTGATTTTACTTTAAACCATCTTCCTGTATCTCTTTTCATTATACAGGGTGTTCGGGATAAATTTGACAGTTTCGTAAGGAAAAAGAAAATCTTCTTTGTATCTATTAAATTTAATGAATTGACAAAAAAACATTACAGGCAGAGTTAATTACAATACTATCAACAAGATTTACTCAAAATAACCACCATTAGCATCGATCACAGCTTCAATTCTGCTTCGGAACCTCGAACAAGCTGATGCTACAGTCTCCCTGGGAAGGGCCGCAAAAACTGTTTTAATTTTATCCATTAACTGGGCTTTTGTATTACTGGAAGTGCGATTGGTGTCTTTTTCAACTGCGCCCCATACAAAATAATCCATGGGGTTAAGGTCTGGGGAGTTTGGAGGCCAAACATTTGGACTGGTGAAGTCGTAGAAATTTTCAGACAACCATTTTTGACTTTTCCCAGAGGTGTGGCAAGGGGCCGAATTCTGCTGCCATACATACGGCCTACCATTGGCTACCCTTGTTATCCAGGGCTTGACTACAGTTAGCAACTCCACGAACAAAGCCCAAATTCCAATGCCAGGGTTCTTCAACACCTGTTCCTGCAGATTTGCGAGGAATTCTGCTGTACGAACGCAATCAGATCGTCTGCTAGGGATCTTTCTTCTTGCTACATCCTCGTAGTCACCATTGCAAGTCTCTAGTTCATGCCTGATTGTTTTTACTGTATTCAGGGAGCATTGGGCAGCAGTCGTAATATCCTTATTTTGATGGCGGGCACGAATCATCATGATACAAGTTATTCTCTTCCATGATTCAGGTGGGTTCCAGCTATCCATCCTTTCTGACATCTTGTATATGAATGAAGAAGGGTCCAAACTTTTAAATGAAGAGAAGTGTGTGTTAATACATGTAACTTACGGAAAAATATAATTAATTATAAATATGTCAAATTTATCCCGAACACCCTGTAAATGCTGACAAAAACTTAAATATAGACTATTTATTGCTCTGTATAATGTTCCATAGTGCTTAAGGGTCAAAGCTGTATAACTGAGAGGAGACCTCCACATAGTCTTTAAAGGAATGCGGAGAACCGACCAGGGCTTCTGACCTAATGTCCAATCCTCACCTTCTCGTGGTGCACCCTGTTGGGTATCTACCTGGATACTGAACGAATGAGGATGGGCTGGCAATTTGGGATTTAGCTGACCAAATTTTATTCCTATTGGTTAAACCAAAATATAAAATGATGGTACAACATGACAAAATTTCATGCCACTTGGGGCGTCGCCCTGTTAAACAATGCCCCTGTTGTTTTCACCAGGGAACCAGGGCAAACAGCGAAAAGTCAGCTACTGGAACAAATCTGAAAACACACCCCAACTCAACATCACCAAAGTTAAAGATCGGTACTATCAACATAGGAAGCCTGAATGGCAAAGAAATGGAGCTAGCGGAGAAATTAGATAAGTACCAGATCGACATAATAGGGGTGACTGAAACAAAAAAGAAAAAAACTGGTGAGATCTTTCTGAGCAATAAATACAAAATGTTATATTCAGGCAATGACAATCAAGGGAAAGAAGGAGTAGCCATAGTATTCAATACAAAATACGAGGCTCATCTTCTTGAATGGCAGGCAGTGTCAAGTAGAGTGATTTGGGCACATATCAGAATGGGGAACTGGACAATGAGACTTATTTGTGCCTATGGTCCCACAGAAGGTTCTATTAAGGTAGAAGTGGAGGAATTTTTTGAGGCTCTAGATAAAACTACTGACACAATGAAAAAGGAAAAGTTGGTTCTTGTTGGGGATCTAAATAGCAGAGTAGGAAGTGATTGTCAGACATACAAAAATGTTTTGGGAAAATAAAATTTGGAGAAAAGAGCTAATAATAATAGCAAATACCTGTTGGATTTCTGCTCAGAACATGGACTGGATATTACTAACACCATGTTCCAACATAAAAATGTGCACAAATTCACATGGAGAGAAGAGGCAAGGAATAAGAAAAGTCCCATTGACTATGTTATTGTTGATAGTAATGTTTTCTCTCTGGTGCAGAACACCAGAGTGTACAGAGGATTAGAAATTGGAAATGATCACTATTTAGTCTTGAGCAGGATAAAATTGAATTTCATATTGAAAAGAATAACATGTAAGAAAGTTTTAAAGCAAATAAAAGTTGAGCAGCTCTCAGATGTGAACTGTAGACTAACATACGCAAAAATTATTGAAGAAAAAATGAAAGAGTTTGAGAACAGGAACCAAACCTTGGAGATTCAGTGGCAAGCCTTGAAGAAAACTCTGACTGATTCAGCCAGAGAGGCATATGGTGAGGTTGTCTGCAAGGATAGAAAAATCAGGACTCCATGGTGGACACAGGAAGTTAAAGAGGCAGTGAAGGAAAAGAAGAAAGCATATCAAAAGTTCCTGGCAAATAAGTCAGCTTTTACTCTTACAGAATACAGAGACAAATGTAAGAAAGCTAAACAGTGTGTAAAACTAGCTAAACAAAAGTCATGGGAGGACTTTGGCAAGAACATACAAAATAAATATCAAGAAGGTGGTAAGATATTCTGGAGGTTGTTGAAGAAGCTTAGAAATAGAGGAAAGAGTGCTGTAAAAGGAGTTAGAGATGATAAAGGTGACATGAAAACAGGAGAAAAAGATATCCTTGAAGTATGGAGTAATTACTTCGAAAAATTGCTAAATGAAACAAGCAGTGATAGCACAGTGGTAAAAAACACTCAACAGGCACACAGTCATGAATACATATCTATACTTGAAGTAGAAAAAGCAATCAAAGGCTTGAAATGTGGAAAGGCAGCAGGAGTCGACCAGAAATGCTGAAGTATGGTGGTATAAAAGTCTTACAGTGGCTGCACTGCATAGTTCAGAATGCCTAGACAGAGGGACGAATTCCAGACGATTGGAGTAGAGCTCTCATAGTACCCATATATAAAAAGGGAAATAAAACAATGTGAGAATTTCAGAGGTATATATCCCTACTTAAGTGACCAGTGGTGTACCACAGGATCAGTCCATGGTCCATTGCTATTCAATCTTTACTTTAATGATATTGGAAAGGATTTAACAAGTGACATCTAGCTGTTTGTTGTTGATGCAAAGATAAGCAGGGTAATTAGGAATGTAGCTGATATGTTGTACTTGCAGAATGATTTGAATAGGCTGAAACTATGAACAAGAAAAACTGGTTGTCATTTCAATGTTAGTACTTGGGTGTAATGACATTATCTAATGTCATATTGGTGGGATTATGCCAGAAGAAAGTGATCAGGCTAGGGATCTTGGAGTTTTAGAAGATAGGCAATTGAAATTCAAGGGTCAATAGCAAAGATTACAATAAACTCAGAGGATAATTGCAATGCTGAAACAAATGCTGACTTTTAAGAATAAGAAAATCATCTTGCCTCTTTACAAGGTTTTGATACGACCTCACCTGGACTTATTGAGTGCAGATTGGGTTCTGAATTGATACGGATATAGTCGATAGGATGCAAAGGATATAGTTAAAGATGATATATGAACTGTGCTGTGGAATGTAGATTATGAGGAGAGGTTGAGAATGCATGGCAGACCCTAGCAGACAGGAGTCTGCTAGGGTCTGCAGTATTTTATGCCACCATTTTATGGATGGTGGTGAGAGGATGAGAGGCATCCATGGAAGTTGAGAATGAAAGAAGGGACGGGATGATTTTTTTTCTAAGAGTGGTTGGAAGGCAGTGGGTACGCAGTGTGAATAAATTCAAGAAAAGGTATAACAGATGATATTGGTGATATGTTGCCTCCCTCAACGAGTCCCTGACTCAAAGGTCTCTCTCTTAATAACAATAAGCTGACAATACTGGAATCCTGATGAATAACAAACTAATTTGGAATAAAGTTGTCAATAGGAAGTTAGCAATAACATAAACTTACTCATGTAGTACTATTATGATACCCTGAACACCCCTTGACGTTACATAATCACGAACTGATGATTATAATGATAATCCTCTGCTAAAGTTGCAAACAGTTGGGCCAATAATATGGCATCCTATGATAACTCTTTTCGATGTTCATAAATTCTTAAGTATCACTGACAGTAGACAAATGAAAAATCAACCCTAATGGTGGTATAGTTGTTTGCTTAAAGTAAGCAAAGTAATATAGGCCACATGTAATTATAGGGCTATACTTATCAAAATGTTTTAATCTAAAATGGGGGGGGAACTCATTTCAAACATAACTTATATTTTTTTCTTCTTATTTCTTCCCTCCTCTTTTAACTTGCAGTGTCAAGGATTTTTCTACATTTAACCGTTACCGTATTGAGGATAAGGTGGTAAGCCCTATGTCTCCTAATGTGTCCTATTCTGCAGATGTGCATATCCACTGGCCGGTTTGCCTATTCTGGAGGATGAAAAACCAGAGTTTCGGGGTGAAAAAACCCTGCCTCCATATGAGACCGGCTAACTAATCTTTAGTTGAAAGAGAACAGGTAAAGGTTCTTCAAGTCACTGATGGGAATTGGACCCAGGTCTTTACGACCAAATGCTTCATCTATACTGACTGAGCTACGGAGGCTCATAACTTATAAATTCTAGTATTTAAGCAACTGTGCATCAAGTGAATTACTCTATTTTGATATTTCTTTTGGAAGAATGTCAACTGATATGTCTTGAGAATGATATATGGAATGCATAAAAGTCTAGAAACATATTTGTTACAATTAGCATTGACTTTAAGTTTTGAAATTCTGATATCAGAATAATGTTTAAAGATGATTTGACATAAAATTACAATTATCAAAAAGATGGAAATAAGACTATATAAGTTTTGATAGTTTGTTCCAAAAATGCTGCACACCTGATAGACAACTATCTAGCTAGTTCCTAAAATAAATCTATAAAAATATGACTCATGATTTTGTGGGATTAGTGAAATTCTGTTATATTTTTTAAATACATTTTTATTTGATTTCAAGATTATGCTTGATGTAATTACTTCAGACTGAATATCATCTGAAAATATTTGGATGAGATATTTGGTTTCTCATAAAACTTGTTTTACAGAATGTGACTGTTAATCTGTACTAATTCTCTAACTGAGGTGGAGCATAATCTATTCAAAGTCAAAGAAAACAAGAAAAGAATGACAATTTTCTTTACATCAACATAGAGAACTATCATAATTATTGTATATCATCACAACTGTTTTCTTCCAAACTGATTTATTATTAGATCTCTGATTTGATCAGCTTTTGCATTTTGATTCTCTAAAGCACTCCTAACTGTTTCAAACACTAATATCATGATCTGTTCCTGCCATTTTTGCTTCAAAGACTTGTTAATATTTCATATCCCATTCTGTTTGTTCTCAGAAATTCTTTTCAATAACTTTTTAACATGGTTCAATCACTAATGCCATCTGTTCACTGTCTTAATTTTCTTCAGAACTCTCATATCTGTGGTCTCCAGATGCATATTAAAATTGGTTGACACACTGTTTCTTTTATTCTGCTTTTGACTAATGTCTCTTATTCTATATAAATGTATTCAACTGGCTTCCTGCTATACAGCTTTTCTTCTCATATTATCCAGTTCTATTCTACTTATTCTATTATTTTTAATACCGATCCCATATATGACAGGACTGAGAAAGAAGCTTGGTTTACTGACATTTTTTTGACACAGGTTGTAGTTGTTTGGGAATGCTTCATGAGAGAGAGGCAGATGGGATAACAGAGGAAGAGAAGCAGGTTCAGTGTGGTTGCAGTGGCATTGAAAATGGGATACTGAACAGCTATTGCTCTCGTTTTAATAAGCCAAATGGCTAGTGGAGGAATGAGAGTTGCAAGTTCAGTGGAGTAAGAGCAGTACCATGGAAGTACCTACAGAACAGACACAGTGCTGAAACACTGCATCTGTGAGATAAAGGTAATTTTTAAAGGTATAACTCTAAACATATGAGAAGTATTCTAAGTAATGGAAGATAGTGGATTTGTAGAGTCGATAGCTGGATGAGTGAAATGTAACATCTTGAGTGGAAGAGAATGATTAGTTTTTTAGATGCTGAGGAAGCAACTGATATGAGTTTATGCCAGGAGAGGTTGAATGTGCATGTACATTCAACTGTCAATCTGTTAGTCTGACTTAAATCCAGATAGTAAACAACCTGAACAATGAATTTTGGTGTATTTAAAAGGGCTATCATCTTTAGTAACTGTGGATGGTATGAATTGGGTAAGCAATTTTGTTATTAAAGATGAACTAATGTTTCCATAGATTAAAGATACCACTCCCAGAAAAAAAAAAAAAAAAAAAAAAAAAAAAAAAAAAAAAAAAAAAAGTCATGAAGCACTCCAGTTATGCTCTATCAATTCATCTTTAATGGTTAACCAAAGAAGCCCACCCACAAACTACCTATTCACAGAAAAACCATATCATATAATCTCTTAACAGTCACATATTGGAAGACTCTCTACTAGGATTGTTACACTACTCAGAGAACACATCAAAGTTGCTTATAAACCAGTCTTCTAGACTACCATAAACCGAATATAACCCCCCTCGCACATAACTCACTCTTGATTTTACTTTACGAAAAAAAGAATTTGAAAAGTTTTGCATATACCTTGCACACAAAAAAAGTTTAAAACTTTAGGAAATACATAGTGAAAGTTGCTATGACAGTTTCAGATATTGGAATTTGGTTGAAGAGAATCATCCTGGTTTTAAACTCAAAGTTATGATAAATTTAAAGATGATATGATTCTGAAATGATAAAAGGACAAGCAATAATGAAACTGTTTGTTTTAATTTAATTACAGAAGCATTGTCACTAATGGTAACACAATATATCAGGTGATGAAGGTGAGCTGCCAATCGTGCAAATAACATCGATAATTAAAATTTAATCATCATCATCAAATTCCTGCCATGTACCCTCAAGGGGTGTACAGGATATGACAGTACTACATGAAAAAATTACATCATTACTAACTTCCTATCTACAATTTTCCTCCAAATCAGTCTGTTACTTGTCAAGACTCCAACATTATCAGATCTTATATTTCTATCGTCTAAGGCACTTTGCACCGTATCAATCCACCTATATCTTGGTCTTCCTTGAGTCGTTTTCCTGCCAACCTGGCAGAGAACACTTGTTTTGCTAATCTTTCCTCTCCCATTCTATTTAAGTGACCATACCATCTGAGATTAGCTCTGCTAACGCATTCCTGGATGCTGACAATGTCAAGTTCTTTCCTAATATCCTCATTTTTAATATGATATTGCCATTGATGCCATCTGTTCATGCCTCTAATCTTTCTCAGGACTCTCATATCTGCGGTCTATAGTCTTTGGTCAAGTGTTTTACTTCTGACCCAGCTCTCAGATCCATAAGTTAAAATTGGTTTGAACACAGTCTTGTATACAGCTAATTTAGTGTTCCGACTAATTTCTTTCTTATTCCATATGAATTTATTCAATTGACTTCCCACGATACCAGCTTTGCTGATTCTGTTGTCTATTTCTATATTTAGTTTACCATCTTCAGTAAAAATTGTGCCTAAGTAGCTGAAATGTTTTACTTGTTCCACAGGTTCTCCATTCACAACACAGTTGACATTTTCAATGATTCTGCCTATTTTCATTGTCTTTGTCTTTTTATTGCTGACCTTCATACCATATCTATTACAACAGCTATTCAATTTAGTCAGAGAATCTTGCAGCGGATTTATTTAGAAGTATAACATCATCCGCATAAAGCAAAGAGCTGACATTAACATCTCCAATTTTGATATCAGGTTTAATACCACATTCCTTCATAATGTGATCCATATAGATAATGAATAACAGAGGGGATAATGTACATCCTTGTCTCACACCAGATTTAACATTAAACCATCTTCCTGTACTTCCTTCAATTCTAACTGCTGACTCACAACTCAAATAAAGACTAAGTATTGCTTGATATAATGCCCCATTGACACCATATAACTGCAGCGTATTAAATAGCTTCTCTCTTGGCACCTTGTCATATGCCTTTTCCAAATCGACAAAACTTAAATACAGATCTCTGTTATATTCCCATGCTTTCTCGACTATTTGTCGTAAAGTGAAGATCTGATCCTGACAGCCTCTGTTTGGCCTGAATCCAGCTTGTTCTTCACCAAGCTTTTCTTCCACAATTCTTCTCAACCGTTTCTCAAGTATACTTGCATAGATCTTGCCAGGAACACTCAGTAGGGAAATACCTCTGTAATTCTCACATTCAGTTTTATTTCCCTTTTTATATATGGATACTATGAGAGCTCTACTCCAATCATCGGGA
This sequence comes from Typopeltis vanoorti, assembly GCF_054136105.1. Taxonomy (NCBI): domain Eukaryota; kingdom Metazoa; phylum Arthropoda; class Arachnida; order Uropygi; family Thelyphonidae; genus Typopeltis; species Typopeltis vanoorti. The sequence goes on along the minus strand of NC_143567.1, from coordinate 73,612,813 downwards.
ATTCGTCCCTCTGTCCAGGCTTTCTGAACTATGCAGTGCAGCCACTGTAAGACTCTTATACCACCATACTTCAGCATTTCTGGTCGAATATCATCTACTCCTGCTGCCTTTCCACATTTCAAGCCTTTGATGGCTTTTTCTACTTCAAGTATGGATATGTATTCCTGACTGCATGCCTGGTCAGTGTTTTTTATCACTGTGCTGTCATCACTGCTTGTTTCATTTAGCAGTTTTTCAAAGTAATTACTCAATACTTCAAGGATATCTTTTTCTCCTGTTTTCATTTCACCTTTATCATCTCTAATTCCTTTAACAGCACTCTTTCCTCCATTCCTAAGCTTCTTCAACAACCTCCAGAATATTTTGCCACCTTCTTGATATTTATTTTCTATATTCTTGCCAAAGTCCTCCCATGACTTTTGTTTAGCTAGTTTTACACACTGTTTAGCTTTCTTACATTTGTCTCTGTATTCTGTAAGAGTAAAAGCTGACTTATTTGCCAGGAACTTTTGATATGCTTTCTTCTTTTCCTTCACTGCCTCTTTAACTTCCTGTGTCCACCAGGGAGTTCTGATTTTTTTATCTTTGCACACAACCTCACCACATGCCTCTCTGGCAGAATCAATCAATGTTTCCTTCAGAGTTTGACACTGAATCTCCAAGGTTTGATTCCTGTTCTCAAACTCTTTCATTTTCTTTTCAATAATATTTCTGTATTTTAGTCTACAGTTTACATCTGAGAGCTGCTCAACTTTTATTCACTTTAAAACTTTCTTACATGTTATTCTTTTCAATATGAAATTCAATTTTATCCTGCTCAAGACTAAATAGTGATCACTTCCAATTTCAAATCCTCTGTACACTCTGGTGTCCTGCACCAGGGAGAAAACATCACTATCAACAATAACATAGTCAATGAGACTTTTCTTATTCCTAGCTTCTTCTTTCCATGTGAATTTGTGCACATTTTTATGTTGGAACATGGTGTTAGTAATAACCAGTCCATGTCCTGAGCAGAAATCCAACAGATATTTGCCATTATTATTAGCTTTGCTCTTTTCTCCAAATTTTCCCAAAATATTTTTGTATGTCTCACAATCATTTCCTACTCTACTATTTAGATCCCCAACAAGGACCAACTTTTCCTTTTTCATTGTGTCAGTTGCTTTTTCTAAAGCCTCAAAAAATTCCTACACTTCTATTTTAGTAGAACCTTCTGTGGGACCATAGGCACAAATAAGTCTCATTGTCCAGTTCCCCATTCTCATATTTGCCCACATTACTCTACTTGAGACTGACTGCCATTTAAGAAGATTAGCCTCGTATTTTGTGTTGAATACTATGGCTACTCCTTCTTTTCCTTGATTGTTATTGCCTGAATATAACATTTTGTATTTATTGCTCAGAAAGATCTCACCAGTTTTGGTCTTTTTTGTTTCAGTCACCCCTATTATGTCGATCTGGTACTTATCTAATTCCTCAGCTAGCTCCATTTCTTTGCCATTCAGGCTTCTTACGTTGATAGTACCGATCTTTAACTCTGGTGATGTTGAGTTGGGGTTTGTTTTCAGATTTAATAAAACAAAATAAAAAAATGATGGTACAACATGAATTAAAATTTAAATGCATTCTAAATTTTATAAATAATGTCAGCAATTATAAATGAGAATGAATACTGAGTATTTAATTATAAATGTCAATTTAGTTTTTTTTTCCTGAAAATCTTTAGTTTCTGAAAATCCTCGCACCATGATTTTTTAACTTTAATTCTGAGGAAAAAAGTGCGAGTTATATTTCCGTAAATACGGAATATGGAGTCTCTTAATTATCAAAAGATTGCAACCCCTTTCAAAAACCCAGGAAGCTATAAAATTCATTGTTCATGCAGTTTTCTATAATATAGGTCAGACTAGAAGAAATTTCAAGTTAAAAAAGGCAATGACATAGCCCATAAAAGGAAAGGAAAATGTGCTACAATCACAATACAAAATACAAAAGCAGAAGACATCATTGCCAAAACCATGTGAGATACACCAAGAAAAATTTTCAGTGTCCCAATTCCAATAAAGTATGCTTATGTGGTTCCCTCAACTGGAACCAGGGACTGATCCTGAATTAAGTTTGGAAGTGTCGCCTGGTTGGTCGAGTGGTTAGCATGTCTGCTCTCCAGCCAAGAAGCCATGGGTTCGAATCCAGGCATGAATGTTTGTGATTGTCTTACAAACTTTGTATGGAAAGGGAATCTGCGACCCTACCACTTATTCTAGCAGAAGACATCATTGCCAAAATCATGTGAGGTACAGCAGTGAATATACAGCATCTAAGAATGGCAAATGTGAATTTTTTTTTTTTTTTTGAGTGTCGCCATTACACAACTTCAGTTTTTCCAATAGGCATCAAAAAATCATTGTGATTTTTTGTGAAGCCCGGTGAGTTTCAAGATGAACTGTAAAAGGGTATTGGTTTCTAATAGGCACCAAAAATCATTAGAACAAGAGCCACTGCTAACCAACACCCTTTTACAGTCCATCTTGAAACTCAAACCAACTTCACTGCATTCTCTTTCATTCCATCTACTTCTGTTCTTTGGAACAGTCTCTCCCACTCTGCCTTCCCTATAGAATACAACCTTCGGCTGTTCAAAAAAAATGTGAATAGAAACAGATTCCTCCTTACTTCTTTTTCTCTTGCTCACAGTTGGCACTAATGTGCTTATAGGTCTTGTGGACTTTTGTGTGTGGATCAGATAAAAAAAAAAAAAAAAAAATGCGTTATTTACACTTGTTTTTCATATTTTTACTGTAAAGATGCAAAAAGTCATTGTTTTATAATTTATAAAAAGTGAGATTAGACATTAATATTACACTGGTTATTAATCAGACCTACTAGTTTTATAAACAATTTTTAAGTGATGAGCAAATTAAAACACTTCATTTTATTAATTATAGATGAATAAAATCCAAAAGTAAGAACAATTAAGTCATAACTGCCTACCTTTTCTTTTTCTTCTCTTTCCCATGGAGATGGACTAGTAAGACTAGATGTTTCTTTTTTATCTTGAATCTGAGAAGGTCCCTGACTACCTGGCAAATCAAATGTTACTCTAGGACCTTGACTGCTGCATGTAAAAGATGAGATTAAAATATGGATTCAGTATTCAAAGTTTTTAATACCATTAAAAACAGCAGGTAATTCATATTTGAGTTTTGAAAATGTATATTATTTTAATATCTATTTCATAAATAAAATGGAACAATGGTTTCTATGAAAATGATTTTAAGGAGGTAAAAAAATACTAGGATAAAATATAGGTATAAAATTTCATTCAAGTTCATTAAATTGGTTTTCAAACGATAGTAATGTTTAAAATATCTCTACTATAATTAGATCTAGAAGATGCTAGCAGTCTACTGGTAGAGAGTGGGATAAGAGGGAACCCTGAAGAATATTCCATAATAGGAGAGGCAATTATTTCATTGTAGGAATTTTGAAGGGTTACTCAAAAGAGGACATGAATGAACATACTTATTAACAGTGAGATAAAAACTAAATTAAGTCAGATACATGGTTTTGCCTTGTCCATGACTCCCAAATCCTCACTTTATATTTTTTAAACAAAAGAGACCTACATGAAATAGCACTATCAAATGAAAATTCTCCTCTAGCCATTTCCTTCCCCCAACATAAGGACTTGTATTCAAAAATAATGAAACCATCAGTTACAACAAACCACGTAGTAGGATATCATTTCATGTGTAAAGTGATCTTCCACAGCCTTTCCTACTTGATATGAGACTGATTTCAGTTGAAAATACAATATTTTCTGCATCTGAGATGGAATTATTCAAACCCAGGTTTTTTTTTTTTTAACCAAAGAATACACATTACAATCCTTATGACTATGATGCAGAGACACTCAACTAACATAATGATAAACTTCTTGAATGATATGTTTTAAGTGGAGTAATAAATACTAACACAATTTTCAAATATTTAAGCAGTGCACTTCAAATATAGGAAATTGAAACCATATGTTGCAATATATATGCGATGCCATTTTATTTCTTAATTATATGCATTTTTCAGATTATACATTATCTTTGCACCTATTTCTATTATAATAATTCTCTCAAGGAAAAATGTTTTTTTGCATTTTTATGTATATATGTATATCAATGGACTTGCAAAATCTTGTATAAAAGAAAAATTCAAAATCTCTATATAAATGAAATACCAAGAACAAAATCAACAAAATTTCTGAATGTTTAAACAGAACAATATGGACAAATTAAAAATAGAATAAGTCCATTTTAACAGTTATGCATCTGAAACGACTGAGCTCAAAAAGTTAAACACTACTATAAAAGTGAAATTTGAGAAAATATCAAATGAAGAAATATGAAAAAGCATAACTTACAATTAGTAAATGAATGGATAGCAACCAGGGGAAAAGAATGGGAAAAGCATGTCAATCTTTTCCCTTATATAAAAAAAAAAAAATAAATAAATAATAATCAAATAAATAAAACTTATATTTTTGTTTTAATCCATTTGCTTGTTCACTAAAGTCAAACAGAAGTTTGTTTGTCCAGGAAACATACTGCTTGGAAAGAAGTCAATGGATATCCTCATGGGCAAGATGCATGTGCCATGTTTGTAGCCGGTATAAATGGGAGAAATATGATGCTCCTAAGTCTGGCAAATTGAGTCATGCCAGGTCAAAGTCAATAATCAATGGTACCATCTTGAAATGGAAGTGGAGGGAATCAACTGCAAGTGCTATGTGCTGCGGATGCCCTACCACACTCATCAAACATGACTGTAGGGTGTTACGAAGGACAGTATGCAAAAATGCTATTTATCAGCTGACAAGTTGAATGCAGAGTTCTGGGCATCGACTGGAACATTTATGGATTACCAAAAATCCACAAATCTAATATCCCCTATGCTCTATAGTTGATAACATAGATAGTCCCACTTATAAATTTGCCCAACAGTTAGTGCAGTCTCTTGGACAAGGAGTAAAACCTTGTAATCAGTAAAAATGTTAAAATTTTAAATTGAAATTCATATAAGTAACACTTTTCAATGTGAGTAACACCCTTCTTATAAGCATGTTAAGCTCAATTACTTGTGATGGCTAAGTATCTTGGTTTCAATTAATCTACATGTCACGATAGGATGGCTAATCTATCTACATAGTTGGTGATGTCCTTTAAATCATGCACTCTTTCTTGCAAGCAAGAAAAAAATCTAAGTTTCTGAGAGAAAAACCCTGCCACCACCCCTGTATGAAACCAGCTAATTCACCTTTCAGTTGAAGAGTTCTTATCAAAATTCTTTATGCCCAAACTGGATTTAAATCCAGGTTTTCCCATCTGGGTATTGTTGGTATCAACTGAGCTAAAAAGAATTTTTCATAAATCCCTCTAGTAAGTAATCTCATAAAAACACTAATTTCTATATCACTAATTACAAAGCTTTCTTAAATGATGAAAACAAATATTTCAATAAAAATGAAAAGAAAATTACCTTTGTGATTGTTTTCCATATGGTGTAGGATGTCTTGATTCACCTAGAGGTTGTTTTCCAGGAGGTGGATTAGATTCTACAGCTCTTGGTGGATAACCTGTGGGACCATACCTATAACTTACAGCAGGTGGAGGAGGCTGCCTAGGTTGCTGCTGTTGTTGTAACAGTGGATGAGTACTAGATGGTGGAGGAGGTGGTGGGGGTGGTGATTCTCTGTAACCAGGTGGCGGTCCATCTGGCATACTATCATAGCAAGGTTCATAAGCTGCTGTGCGGGGATGCCTGTCAGGGCCCGAATGTTGTTGCTGAGATCGTGGCTTTGGTGCAGTAAGAGGAGGTGGAGGAGGTGCAACTGATGGATGAGCGATATGTTGAGGTACAGGAGGAGCATACTGATTTGCTGGAGAATAATTAGGAGGTGGTTGTCTGATAATACCTTGTTGAGGGGGTCGCCCAGAAATCCACTGTGGTGCAACTCTGCCATGTTGTTGTAACTGTTGTTGTTGCATATATTCACGTTCTTCACGCCTACGAACTTCTTCCCTCATTTCTTCCATTTTTGCTTCTTGACGAAGGAGGTCTCGCTGCCGAAGATCAATTTGTTGTTGTTGTTGCTGTTGTTGCTCAGACTGGTTTGAAACTGGCTGATTTGATGTATATCCTCGACTGTACTGATCATTATACAAATTTTCCAAATGAGATCTGGCATCTCCATCAACAAACCGTTGTTCAAGCGGGACACGAAAGTCTCTGAAGTAGAACATTATACTTATGTTACAGTATGTTGTTTTTGTTTGTGTGTACAACAGTATTCATATAAGTGTATTAACTATTCTGCAATAGCAAGATGATAATCTCTTAATAAGAAATGATCTAGTAATTTTTTAAATGAAAATACTTATTGTGACTATTTAAAAAAAAACTGGAAATAGAAATATTACATGGCATCGTGATTTTTTTTTTTTTTTAATGGAAATTTCTCCTACTGGAAGTTGAAAAAATTAGCATAATGGTAGCGGTGGGAAAAGGTAATCTTGGATAAGCTGAGAAACCTGCTATGAAATCTAAATATGATTTCTGCATGAAACTTTAAGCTTCAAATAAACAAGGTAGGCAGTACCACATCAGAGGTTTGGCCACTACCCTGCTTATTTGAAGCATACTTATCAAGAAATTATATCCTTGTTTTCATCCATACCATAAAGTCAACAAGAGCTTTTGCTAAAATAACAATTCTCACAGAAAAATGATTTTTTAGAACTCATGAAATTACATTCTAATCATCCTATTTCTTTGTGTTAAGGTTACATATTATTGACTTTTAAAGACAAATTATTTCACCTTCACAGGAATTTTCTCTCTTTGATAAACAACCAAATCATTACAGTGAGAAACATTGAAAACATCAACTGCATCCTCAATGGAGAACCTATAGAACAATTAAAACATTTCAGCTATTTAGGCACAATTTTTAGTGAAGATGGCAAATTAAATTTGGAAATAGAAGCAGAATTAGCAAAGCTGATATAGCAGAAAGTCAACTGAATAAATTTATATGGAATAAAAGAGATTAGTCAATTAATCACCAATTTTAACTTATGGATCTGAGAGCTGGGTAGAAATAAAACTCTTGATCAAATACTGGAGACCACAGACATGAGAGTCCTGAGAAAGATTAGGAGATGGAACAGATGGCATCAATGGCAGTATCATATTAAAAACAAGGATATTAGGAAGGAACTTGACATTTTTAGCAGAGCTAATCTCACGTGGTATGGCCACTTAAACAGAATGGGAGAGGAAAGAGTTAATAATGATTTCACGTAGTACTATCATGAGATCCTGTACGTTCCCTGAGGGTATATGTCAGAAATATGATTATGATGATGATATGTATAATACTTATTTTGAATGTTTGTTGTTATTAACGGCTATGTAACGAGAAGCATTTAGTCACATGCTCGATCCCCATGTGCTACATTGAAACAACGTGATTTACATGATTTGAAAGAACTTTGGAACCCAACTTTTCACATGTAATATCTTGTTATTTCGAATAAGATTCTGTTAGTAATATCAACTTGCAAAATCAATAGCTATACTTTTATTTGTTTATATGTGAATGGTAACTAACCAGTAAAATCACTGGTGTGAGTACATGTGTGACTAGCATAATTATTCATGTATTGAAAACAAAACTGGCAAGACTGTAAGAAACAGAAATAAACTCCCCTGCCCTTCTCTGGAAACATTGCATTAGTGCATGGTCAAAAGAAAATGTAATGAATAACGAAGCTTGTCATTTCATTTACTAATATTACTATGGAGAGAGATATTTATATAGGTTAGTTAGTCTTGGTGCAGATTTTTATTATTTATTTTTGAACTATTTGGAACCACATCATTAACTTGACCAGCAACAGAATTTGTCAGAAGTATTTGGTACAATTAATAAATTATGTACAATCAGTCCTTGACATATGACATATGCAATTTATGACCACTTGTTGCTGCCAGAGACTGCTGATATGCTTCTGTACAGGCAAACTTAATGTATTATCACCTCAACTCTTATTCCGATAACATGGAAATGAGCGTGCACACACACACACAAACATCTAAATCCATTTCAAGTATAGTGACACCGTTTAATACCAAAAACTGAATCTAGAGATCTGTTGTAAGCATATGTACAACAGACGTATTTTACCTCATTTTGTCATTCAAATGGTTGAAAGGAAATGACTCGCATTACAACAAAGATACTAAATATCAAATTTCATTCAATTCTATCAAGAAAGGTTCATAATTCTTTTGCCAATAAAACCAATTTAGCTATTGGGAAAGAATACATATCGTGATTTCAAATCATTTGGCCAAAAGAAATGAAATTATAGCAAAAATCTTCAGGATGAATCAAAGACCAGTTCATAAATGAAAATTACTGTGCTACAGCATATATATGCATATGACCAATACAAAGACTAAACAGGCTTACTTATATACAAAATAATTTGAAATTATTCAGAGTTGAATTTGATTTTTAATATTTCTGTCATTTCATGGTGTAGAAGGAGCTGTTTATAATATGAAAATCATATTATGAAAACTATAATATGATGTTTATGGTCTGGTGTGTGACCACTGCTCAGCTTACTGGAGGCCTGAAGTGGCTTGAAAAAGCTCCATGTTTAGTCTCAAGCGCAAGGTTTCTGGACAAAAAACTCTATACACAGCATGAATGTACTATAGGTTTACAAAACCTTTCATGGGTGGACCACGTTAAAAAAAAAAAAAGTCTCACAAAGTTATGGTTCCAAAGATTCATAAACTAACTTGTTTTTAGCTTATATACAGTAATCCCTCGATTAGTGCGTCATTTTTTTTCTTTTTTGATACCCAAATTTGATTAGTGCGCCTATATACATCTTAAAAATAAATGTTACAGATTTAAAAAATTTTTTCTATCTGTACATTTTTATGGCTAATATTTTTAAAAATAACTCACCAGAATGAAATAATTTAGTTACCGATTTAAAACATTTTACAAAGTTATTTTTAATGGCATAGCACACTACTTCCATGTACACTATGTTCCGAATTTTTACCGCCAAAATTTATGTCATCTGCTATAGTATGCCCACAAACTCGAGACCCTTCGACACTTCTGCGCATGTCACAAAAAGGAGAATCCATTCCGATAATAGGGTAATCAATCCGTCTACTGGGATGAGTTGTTTATTATTACACGTAGGAAAATTAACTTCTCTTTTATGATCATTGTAGTTTTTAAAGTGGTAACTATTTTGCTTGTATAACATTTGGGAAATTTTATCTGTAAAGCATGTTATTTTGTGTTGGCGACCAATTCATACGTCATTCATTTCTTTTCCCCCTTCAACGATAACTTCCAAGAGTTAATTAAATTTCATTCTGAAGAATTGAGTGATTCTGACATGCTAAATTTAGATGCACAGCGGGAAGATCCCGAAGAATATGAAGAAAATTTAACCATTGATAGTCAGCCAAAAGAGATTTCACAGGAACAATTTCAAAATTATTTTTCGTACAATTGAAGTTTTTAATCAGCAATATTTAGAGGCTGAGCCTGATGAAGAGAGAAGCAGTAAAATTTGCAGAGGAGTAGAAGAGGCAATAGGGCCATATCGTCAGTGGTATGAAAAAAAGAAACAAAATGCCTGCCAAACCACGTTAGCTCAATTCTTTGTTAAGAAGTAGAATAATAAAATTTATATTCTGAATATGTTTTATTGTCTTTCAGCTTCATGGTTTTCCTTTAATTAGGCCCTGAGACATACCTTAATTCTTTTATAAAAAAATTAAGGTTCAAAAAAGAAATCTGAGGAACGAATTATACTTTTTCCCATAAGTTATTATATTCGATTAATGCATTTTCAATTAATGAGCCTGTTTTAAAGAACACATTAGGTGCAATAACTGAGGGATTGCTGTACTACAAAATGTATAATTGCATAAAATGTATAATTTTACCTAACTCTGCCAAAAAGGTGATCCAATTACAACTTGAAATGACTTCATAAATTTGAAAAGAGATCCTAAATATCACATTTCATTATATTTCATTCAGCCAGAGCAATTATTAATATCAGTTCAAATTGTTTTGTCAAATAAAAATGATCAGATGAAACACAAATTTAACTGCATGGGCATATTCTTATATATCTCCCACATAGCAAATTTTATTAAACGTTAAGTCAGAGCACAGCTACTGCAATATATTTAATTCAGATAGCTTGAGAGATCTTTATAATGATTCTAAAATATGGAATTTTAATAAAATCTATCTATCCAGTATGGAAGGATAAACAAAGTAAATCCAACAGGTGTTTATACATCTTGCAAACTCATACCATGCAAGGAGTTAGGAGAAACCATTTTGCAAACTTGTGCATCCATTTCACAGACAGTTTCACTGATAAACATTACATGATTATTTACAGATTACACATTTGGCATCCAATTCCTAATGGAAATTTCAACTAGCCACAACAACAACAACTAATGCTTATCTCAACTATCTGAATAACCCATTATACAATTCTTTCCTTAAAAGTGTATGGCAATGTCTGATCTACAATTTCCCTCATTTGTCTTTGGCTAAAAATGTTTCTACTAATTTTTTGAATTCTAAGCATCACTTCAAACTGACTTTTATTACTGAAATTTAATTTTCTCAGTCATGCTATCCCAAAAGTGAGGTCATCTTTCCTTATAACTTTAAAAGTCCATCATCACAGAGCTTTCCTTTCCCAATTCTACAGATGAAATGATTTTTCTGAAAATGATTTAATTCAAATGTAGACTTACTCAACATAATACCATATAATCTTCACTGTGTTCCTAATCACTTGATCTACTCTTTATCAGCAGTCCTTCCAGGTATTAGTTACCCACAACAAACTACAATTTTTGACATAAAACACCCCTTTCTTATAGCAACATTGTGGTGTCATTTGACACTTATAATGTCAAAAGAGATTATGTCTAGCGTGTCCATCCCAATACTAAACAAACAAGGACAAGCCAGAAATTTGAGACTCAGGCAACAACAATGTATTCTTATTGGCTTAAATTATAGAATAGAGTTTAGTTAGCTATATTCCGTAGAAACACAAACATACCTTGTGATATGTTGCTTGACTAAACAACGTCTATGCCATTTTTGCAGATTCGTTGGTTGATTTATTGGAGCAAGGACAACAAAGATCATACTGTGTCATTTCCAAAGGTTACAGCAGTACGAAAGGTAATAAAATACTAAATAGCTAAAGTAGTAAATATGTTATGTACAAAAAAATAAATAAATAAATAAAAAATTGAGCAATGTCATCTACAAATAAATAGCATTTATGATCAAACGTGTCTGTATAATTGTAAAATAATTAAAAACTTCATGAAATTTGTCTGACTCTGACAAGATCTGCCTGCATGTATATAGATGGCTCAGCAAGATTAATAAAAACTGCATTCTTCTATTGAGTGAAGTGCTGGCTTTCCACCAGAATATGATGTATGGTGTGAGTTATACCATGTGTGCAAAGGTAGGTCCCATCAGTACTCAATAGATAAGAATGTGTAAGATGACTGTGACCTATGCACAGCCTAGAAAGAACAACTTTCTCTTGACTAGGAATAGACTAGACTGCCAATGCTTTATTTCTGGCTTTATTTCATGCAATTAATTTGCTACAGTTTCCTTTGGATGACTGTCATTTATTAATTAATTATACTCTTAATATAAAACCAGTATAAGGAAATGACAAAACTTTGTGGAGAAGGTATGAACCAAACTAATAGCTGCATCAGCAATTATTTTCCTCCTATATTTAGCACAACCTAAGATCAAAATAAAGGATCCACATAGGATACAGTAATTGTAGAACATTATAAAGCACTGAAAGTGGATTGCACACAGGAAAGGAAGACTGTAAAGAAGTCAGCATGTATAAATTATACATATTTTGTAGTAGTTTTCTTGTACATGTAGAAGCACAAGCATCATGGCAAACAGCACGGAAATGAGGCAGAATCTGACTGGAAACAGTACAGGATATTACAATAGTACTACATGAAAAAAAAGTCAAATCATTACTAACTTCGATAATTTTCTACCAAATTAAGCTCTTATTGGTCAATACTCCAATATCATCAGATCTTATATTTCTGTCTTCTAAGGCACATGTTACTGTATCAATCTGCCTAAATCTTGGTTTTGTTCCTGCTATTCTAACAAAAAAAAATCCTTGTTTTGCTAACTTTTACCTCTCTCATTCTGTTAAGTGACCATACTACCTTAGACTGGCTCTGTAACACATTCCTGAATACTAACAACATCAAGTTCATTCTAATATTTTTTTGCTCTTTATTTCTTCTTTTTAGCAAAATAGAATATCTTGTTGGAGAATATTTAAACAATTTATAAATTTTTCTTATACTAGATATTGAGATGGAAACATCATCCCATAAATCATATTCCGCATTCAGGATATTCAGAATCTAATTTGTTGTTTTCTTCATCACTGTATTCAGATGCAAAATCATCTTCATTGTGATGTTGCTTTCACTACCAACTTTTGATTTTTTAACATTGAACACTTACTGCAAACAAGATGGTTGTAACCTAACTGTTGAAAGGCCAATGATAATTATATCGATTTGCTGCAAGTAAAAGAAAGAATGAATATGAATAACTCTTCTGAATGCAGATGGTGAGGGTGACAGATGCAGAAGAGGTTGTTCAACTAATGAGTGTCCATTTTGCTAAAAGTTGTCAACCTGGTGTATGCAACATTAAGTTCACTGCTACCTCTTCTGAAGAAATTCAGGTGTATAAAGAGGCGATATTAGAGCTGTTGCACAAATTGAATAATAATCCCATCAGTTCTGTTGCTGAATTATTATTCAACTTCAGCACGAGTGCTAAAAGAGTGTTCAGCTGGACTGGCTATTCTTTTGACCAGCTATATAATTTGAGTCTCTCAGAAAAGGGAAGATTCTGAAGAAATGGGAAGAATGTATGGTAATCCCATTGCGCAAAGACCAATGTATCCAAATATCAACCAATCAGTATCTCAGGAGTGGTGGTGAAGATTTTGGAAAAATTGGTTAGGAGTCACATTCTGAAATAGGTTGACAGTGAATCTCTACTTTGCAATGAAGAGCATGGGTTTACGAGAGTGGTCTGAAAAGTTCTCGGCCTCGACCATAGATGGCGACACTATCAGCAAAATTTTTTTTTTCTAAGTTGGTACATTGGTCATAAGCATCCATGTGAAATTGCAAGTCATTCTATCAAGTAGTTTGTTTTATACAGCTGTCTGAAGTAAAAGTGTTGTCTATATCCCCTGAAATGGATAAAATTGAATATCGTGCGGTTATAAAATTCTTTGTAAAAGGAGGTTTAATGCCAAAAGAAATTCATTCGAAGTTGGAAGTTGATAAAAGTTTATGGACACTCTTTTTCTTCATTTTCGACAATTAAGAAATGTGCTGCCGAGTTTAAACACAGCCATACCAGTCTTGAAGATGATCTACATGAAGGACAACAACACTACGAGATTATGTTGAAAAAGTCTAACAACACCAGAAATCATTGATCAAGTGCATGATATAGTATTGGATGACCAACGAGTCAAAGTGCGTGAAATTGATGAGACTATAGGCATTTCAAAAGAACGTGTAGGATATATTTTGCACGAAGAATTGCAAATGAAAAAGCTTTGCGCAAGATGGGTGCTGCACTTGCTCGCAGCAGATCAAAAATGCACTCGCACGAAAATCTCTGAACAGTGCTTGGAGCGTTTTAACAAGAATAAAACTGATTTTGTGCATCGATTTATTACTATGGACGAGATTTGGATTCACCATTACACACAAGAATCCAAACAGCAGTCAAAACAGTGGACAGAAGCCGGTTGTTCAGCGCCAAAGTCGGTTCCATCAGAAGGAAAGGTCATGGCATCAGTGTTTTGGGATGCTAAAGGCATTTCGTTTATTAATTATCTTGAAAAGGGTAAAACAATAACCGGGGAATATTATTCCGATCTTTAACCAAACTAGACAAAAAAATTCACCAGAAGAGACCCAGTTTGCAGAAGGAAAAAAACCACCTTTCATCAGGACAATGCACCTGCCCACAAAGGTGTTTTAGCAATGAGAAAATGAAGGGATCTGCATTATGTATTGTTTAAACATCCATTCTATTCCCCAGATTTGGCTCCCTCTGACTAAAAACTAAAACTCTTCCTTGCTGGTCAGTGTTTTTCTTTGAATCAAGATTTGATTCAAAGTTTTTTTTGATTGCAGCTGTAGAGAGGTATTTTGCAGATCTTACTGAGAACCACTACAGGGATGGGATAATGGCGCTGGAGCATAGTTGGGATAAATGCATTAGTCTTAAGGGAGATTATGTTGAAAAATAAAAATAATTTTGAAATTATAAATATGTTTTTTCATTGTTAGGCCGAGAACTTTTCAGGCCACCCTCGTACTAAGGGAAGGTCATGTTTTAGCAACTTGCTCACATTCTATAATAATGTTACCATTGAACTAAACAAGGAGAATGGATATACCATGATACTTTTGGATTTTGCTAATGCTTTTGACAGAATACAGCATGATTATTAAAAAACACGCAAGTCCACAGTAATAACTTTTAATTAATAAATAAGGTACAGATATTTCATACTAAAACTAATAGTATATCTTCAGTGTTACAAACAGATAGGAATGGAATACAAGTAACGAACATTCGGTGGATCACCTATTAAAATACATTGTTGTTGTGAGCTAGGAAATGAAAGAAATTAATAAATAATTAATATTTGAGATAATTGGTTTTTTAATGATTACATAAAATAAAAATTTATTAATTAAGTTATTACTGTGGACTCACGTGTTCTTTAATAATTATACTATGCCACAGGTACCTCTAAAAATAAGAATCATCATCCTTCACGGGGAAGACTTTACTAAGCAAACAGGAACACTAGGAAAACTATCAATTTTACAAGGTAAACTTTGAGCCCGGATTGCCTTCCTCAAAAAATGTTGTGATACGAAAGTTATTTCTACATTTGCTAGGTTTAAAGAAACAATATGGTCTCCTGGAGCCCACTCTATTTACATTCGTGCAAGTTTCTCCTTAATTCATAACTGACTTCGTACTGCCAAAAAAAGAATTAGCTTCTAATATTAAGTTTATTTCGGATCTCAAAGAAGAAATTTCAACTGTTCTTAATGATGAATTACTAGATATTGTTCTTCGTTTATCAAAACAATCTTTAACCCGTTCTTACGAAAGAAATTTTCACAGACTTATGCAAAAATATAATTCTTTATATCACAAGCAAAAGAAAAACTTAACCTCTGACATCACTTCTACTAATAAATGGATTATTAACATTTCTGATCGCCCTTTGTCCGACGCCAAAACCAGTGCTTTAGCAAAAGGCCTTGATTTTGCAGTTATTCCTACACGTATTCCGTATCTTGATTTTTTACATAATATAGAACGCAATCTATCTGGACTTTCTAGCAATGATGCTAATAAACTTTGTTTTGAAGTTGCAACTTCATTACTTAAAAGTAAATTATCTCCACACAATTTATCAAATGCTGAAATCAAAGGGCAAACTTCTTTAAAAATAGATAATAACATATCTATTTCTAAGGCAATAAAGGAAAGGCTATTGTAATCATGAATAAGACTGACTATGAGACAAAAGTATCCAGTCTTTTAGAAGACAGCTCTGCCTACAAAAAGATCATGCATAATCCTACAAATTCTCAAATTAAACAATTAAATAAATTACTTGATGAGGTCATCAGTTGGGACCAAAATTTTGTGGATAAATTAACGAACCCACTTTGGAAGAACTCCCCATCTATATGGCCTCCCGAAAATCCATAAAGAAGGCTATCCAGTACGACCAATCGTGAATTGCATTGATTCTCCTACTTATCGAATTGCAAAAGTCTTGTCTCGTTCTTTAAGTGCTCTCACTGGACATTCCAGATCCTACATAAAAAATCAAGGATCTAAAAATCAAAGAGTCTGAGTTGCTAGTCAGTTTCGACATTGTATCTCTGTTTACCAATATTCCATTAGCCAACACAGTCAAATTATTATATGAAGATTACCCTCCAGATATCGCAAAGATTTTCGAATTTGTTATCTATTCAGGTTATTTTAGTTGGAAAAACAAGTTGAGGGTGCTGCCATGGGTAGCCTTTTGTCTCCACCTTTGGCTAACTATTTTTTGAAACAATTCGAAGAGACTATGTTTTCATCCATTCACCCTCAGCCATCTCTTTGGTATTGTTATGTCGATGATGTTTTTGTCATTTGGTCACATAACTGAAGATGAGCTTTCCACCTTTCTACAACAGATAAATAGCCTTCACCCTCGTATCCAATTCACCATGGAAAAGAAAAATTCTGGTACTTTACCATTTTTGGACATCCTGCTTACTCGAACTTCTTCTGGTACCTTATCTACAAGCTTCTTTCAAAAACCCACATTTACTGACAGATATATCATAAAAAAGTCTGCTCACCACACATCTCAAAAATGTGGCATTCTTAAATCTCTAATTAATAGAGCACATAAAGTTTGCTCTTCTCCAGAAATCTTACAACGAGAACTTTCCATCATTAAAAAGTTAATGGAATCTAATAATTACCACCCTAATGTTCCAATACCTAAGGTTTCCTCAACAGTCCGCAGAGTTCCAATCCCCTACATTCCAGGAATCTCAGAACCTATAGGTAGAATTTTTAAAAAGTACCAATTGATTCCCACATATATTCCTATCAACAAAATTTCTTCCTTATTGCCTTCTACAAAAGATAAACTGTCATCTCTATCTTTGGCTGGCGTTTACCAAATACCATGTGAACGTGATGTTTCTTATTTTGGACAAACTGGCCATTCTGTGGAAAAAAGAATTAAAGAACATCAATATTATATTGATTACAACAAACCTCAGAAGTCTGGTCTAGCACAACACAGTATTACCACTACCCATAATATCCAGTGGGATAAAGCTATTCTCCTTCATAGATGCGGGTTCAAATATGAATGCCTCTTTAAACAAAGTTGTGAAGCTATTTTACACCGACCGAATTTAAATCGAAATTATTGTCTGTCTCTCTCTCTCTCGAAGATTTGGGAGACTTTTATTTTATGTAATCATTAAAAAAACCAATTATCTTAAATATTAATTATTTATTAATTTCTTTCATTTCCTAGCTCACGACAACAATGTATTTTAATAGGTGATCCACCGAATGTTCGTTACTCGTATTCCATTCATATCTGTACCTTATTTATTAATTAAAAGTTATTACTGTGGACTTACGTGTTCTTTAATAATTATACTATGCCACAGTTACCTCTAAAAATAAGAATACAGCATGGAAGACTGTTCCATAAATTGGAGAATATGGGTTTTAATTATAAACTATTGGCATGGATAAGAGGATAACTAACTGACAGATATCATAAAGTGGTATATGGGGGGGATGTGAGTGCAAGATTTAAGGTAACTAGTGGTGTACCGCGAGTATCAGTCATTGGTCCGTTGTTATTCAATCTGTACATTAATGACATTGGGAATCAGGAATTAGAAGCATTCCTGATTACCCTATCTGCCTATCTTTGCATCAACAGCAAATAGCTGTATGTCGCTTGTCAAATCAGGAATGCTGTTGATATGCAGCACATGCAGAATGATTTCAATAGGCTGGAATTGTGGGCATGGAAAAATGGATGCCTCTTCAATGTCAGTAAATATAAAGTCATTCACTCTGGCATAATTAGATATCCGATGTATTATGCTAGAAAAAACTGATGAGGCTAAGGATGTTGGAGTGTTAGTAGATAGGAAGTTGAAGTTCAGGAGCCATGTAGCAAAGATTGCAAATACAACTCAAAAGATAACTGCAATGCTGAAACGAACGTTCACATGTAAAGATAAGGATGTCAATTTTGCCTCTTTATAAGGACTTGATAAGACTTCACTTGGACTACTGTGCACAGGTCTGGTTTCCGTTGTGATTCTGATCTATTGGTGAGAGTGCAAAGGAGTGTAAAAATGACATCAGGATTGTAGAATACCGATTATGAAGAGAGAGAGATTGAGAATTTGTAGACTGCAGACACTAGCAAACAGGAGAAAGAGGGGTGATATGATTGAGACACAAACTTCTGAAAGGGTCATACAGGATTTCAATTGATGAAATTTATGGATGCATGGAGAAAGGACGAGAATGAATGCCGCTAAAAAGGGGGTGAGGGTTAGATTTTTCTCTCATAGGGTGGTGCATGATTGGAATGGATTGCCACTGGATGTGGTATGTGCAAGCAGTGTGAATGAATTTGAGAATAAGGGTGATAGCTAGTGCTTGCAGTACGTGGCCTCCTTCAATGATCCTCTCACTCCCTGGAGGGCCCTCTTATTAATAATAATAATTTTCCAAATTTTTCCATAACTGCAGTGTTATTATTATTAGTAGAAGAAACAATTATATTTGTTTCAAAACAAATCTTGAAGAACTCTAATCTTTCTTTAACCTAAAGAATAGCCTTTTTTCTGCAGAACAAGTACCATGAATTATTATTGCACTTAACGTAATCAACCTTCTTTGTAATATAAGTAAATGTTTTGGTTTCTATAACTGGTACATTCATCTATGGAAATGCTCATTTTGTCATTTTTACATTTTAAGCTAGAATTTTTTTCAATGTATACAGGTAGTCCTCGACTTACGACAATTCGCACTTACGACGGCCAAAAATTCTCTAATTTAACTTTGCCGCCAGCATATACATATATGGATATGCTGACATAATATCCATATATGGATATATCACATTACTTTTGTATACGCATTGCAACATCGCTATTAGTTGACAAGCAAAGTCTATCACAAATACGCAATAGCTGATGCTATGATTCACCCACTTCTAACTTATCACAGCCTTTAACAGGTTAGATGCTAATCAGCAGTCAAAGTGTTCGTTTCTCTCGTTGCAATTTTTGTATCTCGTCGTAACCCTATAATACCCAGTAAGAGAAGTAATACTACCGATGAAAATTGCAACATAAAAAAGGAGAGGAAAGCTTTAAGTTTAGATGTTAAAATGAAGATGATTAAAGCATATGACAAAGGGAAAAACGTCGGTGAAATAGCACGAGAAGAAAAACTATCACATTCATCTGTTTCAACAATTATAAAAGATAAATCAAAAATAATGAAGACAGCTAAAGGGGCAGTTAATATAAAATGGAGAAGCTTTTAATGATATGGATAGATGATCAAATCAACAAGAATATTCCTCTCAGTTTGTTTACGATTCAAACAAAAGCATGCAGCCTATTTGAGAATTTAAGGAAACAACAAGAAGATAAATACAGCGAGCACACATTTAACGCTAGTAAAGGTTGGTTTTATCGATTCAAAATCCGATTTAACTTACATAACATACGAATAACAGGAGAAGCTGCTAGTTCTGATTTTGAAACTGCCAAAATTTTCAAGAAAAATCTGAAATAAACACATATCAAAAATGATGATTTTTGATATGTGTTTATGTATTTTTTTCTTAAATTTTTCTTTCTTAATTTTGTATTTATATGTATATGTGCTAATAAATGTTAAGTTTATACATTTTTAACTGTTTTAAGTTAAACAGAAACCTAATTTATGAAAATATTATAACAGAAATCAAACAATCAAGAAGTAACAAAAATCCTCGACTTATGACGGAGACGTTCGAACGTAGCCAGTGGTGAGCTATAAGGCGCTCGCACGAGCCCCTTGTTAAATTTTTCTCAAATTTGTGAGCCCCCTTGTTCTTCTTGTTTAATAATCTTGTTAGAACTAGAAAATACCACCATGGAATGTATATATGCTACTATAATTGCTACTTTAAATTCATATGGATTTTCTGATAAGTATATAAAAAATCATTTCATTGCATTTTGTTCTGATGGAGCTAGTGTAATATTAGAAAACAAATCAGGTGTTGCAATCAAACTTCTACAAAAATTTTCTGTGCACAGTAATTCAGGTGTGGTTTTATCAAAGCCTTATAAAGAGGCTGCGCTCATCGTTTACATTTAGCATTAGACGATTCGATAAAAAACATGAGAGAAATAAATCATTTTGAAATATTTATGGATAAATTATATGCTTTTTATCATCAATCACCAAAAAATTAACAAGAATTAAATACAATTGCAAATGTTCAGACCACGATGGGCAGTTTGCAGTTTACAAACGGCTCTTGCTTTGTGGAGAAATTACCCAGCTTTATGCAAGCATTTTGCATCGAACGATAAATATAAGGGCTTTTTAAACCGACTTCTTATCAAACAGATATAATAATTCCTGTAGGATATCAATCATTAATGCTAAAAGATCTAGCATTAATGATTGATATCCTACAGGAATTATTATATCTGTCAGAAGCTCTACAAAGTCGCAAAGTTAAGGCTAAGTTAGGCTTTTTTCTTTTTTTTTTTTGCTCGACAATGCGAGCTCTTTGTTAAAATTTCCATGGCCCACCACTGAACGTAACCCCATTGTAAGTTGAGGAATACCTGCATGTTCTGTATTTTTTTCATAATAATTATATACAAACGGCATAACAGATGTATTTTTTGGTAACTGCAGGATACTTTTAGAGAAACTTTCTCAAATAAATCACTCATTACGTAGTATTAATAGAAATTCCATCTATTTCTAGTACATGCTGTTTAACAAAGTGAGATATTGTGCTTTTAAATGGACAGAATTAGCATATAGTCTCCAATGCAATGAATATGTTCAAGATGACAATATGAAATCCACTATTTGAATAGTGGATTTCATAATATATCAACATTTAATATACCAACATTCCACGTATGTTTTACTCATTGTTAAAGGTAACTACAATGAAATAAGCACAATTAGTTTTTATTCAAAATAATCAATAATAATTATTTTATGAACTTCAATTTCACACTGCATATGAATAGACATGCATGAAGAGACTGGATTACAGTGAGCTATAGATTGATTGGACAAAATTATTAAAATTCTATCTCTAATTCTCAGGAAATATAGCCTTGCGGGAACTCTCTTCTTGGCAGTATAATCAGAATAATGTGCTTCACACTTGGATTTGGTTAGAGAGAAATTTTTTAATTAAAAAAAAAAAAGGAAGATATACCCACACCTCCAACAATGTCATAAGCTTTTTTCCATATCAAAGAAACTGAAATCAGATTTTCAAAAGTTTCAAGACTGCATCTCAGATAGAAGTTTCTAAATGGACAAAATGATCCAATGATCATCAGTGTCAATGAAAGAAACACTATGTATTGCTAACAAGATTGCTTTTCAGATGACAGAGACATTTATTATGTTCTTCAAGATCATACAGAGAGAGCTGGTCAGAGCAACAGACCAGTAATAGTTTGAAAGCTCAAGATTTTTTTTTTCCTTTTAGAAGGCAATGATAATTGCCTTGTGCTACAAACCCAGAAACTCGGATAACTGATCTGCTGTTCTTCATGCTGCCAGACATCACAATTCTTTGAAAACAGTACTTCCAATATTCCAACTTGTTAACTCCAAAAGTGCTCGATGATATGCCAAAATAAATATGCCAACATTCTCAGGTGTCAAGACAATAGGGAAGTTCACACCAACACATCTGTGTAAGTGTACACAATAGGTCTGTGTAACTGCAAGTTTAGGCTAACACAAAAAAATCCTTTAAGTAGATAATGATAGGTAAATGATGCTGACACAATCTGCCTCTTTCCAGGGAAAGTGAAGGATTTACCATTTAGAGTTGAGAATGTCCAAAAATTTTTCTTGCCTTCCCTGATGAGATTCTAATCTAGATATTTCTAACCAGAGAGTATGTGTCATTATTCCAACTACACCATGAGAGTTAATAAAACAAAGCATATGCTGCTCCCCACATATTTTAATCACTTAGTTTTTTTCTTGCAGAAAAACATAATAGTAAAAAAAAAACTCTACATGTTTTGGTATTTTTATGTAATAAAACTCATCCAAAAAAAAGTCTTTAGTTTGTAAAACAATCCCTTTTTTTGGTGCAAGACATAAGAAATAAGAGATTAAAATGATCTGTGCCACCCATGTCCCAATTATTTGTAAAATAAATTTGAAACATGATTTGACCTTACACATTATCAGAATTAACAATCTGTAAATATGTACTTCATTTATGCAGTGCATGAAGGGAGATTCTGATTTACCAAAATACAATACTAAAACATAAATTGTTGCTTTAGTATGAATGTCAACTTGACCACGGATGAATAAATGTACAAGGCGTGTTCAAAAAAAGACCGAATTTTTGCTATAAATACTTTATTGCTCATTTTATAACATTTAAGCACTGTCCCCTTCGAAGTAGTCCCCTCTACTGGCGATATACTGTTCCCAATGTTTCTTCCATTGTTGGAATGCTTCCTGGAATGCACTTTCTGTGATGGTGCACAGTTCTCTTATCGCATTTTCCTGAATCTCTTCTATGGTTTGGAAATGACGTCCTTTCAAAGTGGTTTTAAGTTTGGGAAAGAGGAAAAAGTCTGCTTGGGCTAAGCCTAGAGAATAGGATGGATGGAGCACAATGGATGTCTGATGTTTTGCCATATAACTGCAGATGAAGAGCGACATGTAAGCTAATGCATTTTCATGGTGCAACATCCAAGTCTGGTTTTTCCCACAATTCAGGCCTCTTCCTGCACACAGCATCCCTCAAATGCACTAAAAGTGTCTGGTATAACTCTTTGTTTATCATCTGACCACATGGCACAAATTCATAATGGACAGTGACTTTCCAATCAAAAAACACAATCAATATCACCTTCATCTTTGACTGACTCATCAATGCTTTTTTTGGTTGAGGAGACCCTTTCCCCGTATGCTTGGTTAAGCAATTGAAATGTCTCTGTAAATTTTTACCAAGTTTGCAGCAAAATTTCACACACACACACACACACACACACACACACACACACACACACACACACACACACACACACACACATGTGCACGTTGTTCTTCCAAGCTCTTTCACTGTCACTTTGTCACTAATCTGATGAACAGCTTGTGCATGCTCACTTCAGCAGATGCAACTCTAAATACTCATAGCAGAACAGGGCAAATGGCAGTTTGTTGTCAAAACCTGCTGCTAGGTGTGCTCAGTAGCCACAGCGAGCTCTCTGTGCTGGTTGGAGACTATTTAAAAAATTAGGTCTTTTTTTGAACATGCCTCACAAGTGATGCGATTCTTCACAATGCATTGAAATACGGATCTAAAACATGACTCAGTATCAAGCATTTTATGCAGCTGATCTGAAGAAATCCTGAGATAAGCAAGTACAGTTGTGATGACATACATACACACACACACACACAGCAAAATAAACAAAGTAACATTACCTTTGTTCTGGGGCTTTATGGTTATAGGACTGAGGAATATGCCGTAATTCTTGACCATGTCCACGATGTGAAGATGAAGAACCTCCAGAAGAAACAGTGACTGGGTAGCCCAGAGAGTTCACATACTGTTCCTGCTCTCTGGGGGAAACAAGAGTTGATAATGGTCGAGAACGATCTGTAGGTGACTGAATCATTTGTTGGTCAGGTCTATTCAAAGAGGACTGAGATCCATGAAGTGTCCTAGTGGGCAACTGTTGTTGATTATAGCTTTGTAAAGGTCTATAACATCAAATCAAAGAGAAAACTTCATTTTCACAGAATAATGTATGAGAAATAATATTAACATGTTTATCAAGTATACAGCAAAGTTATAAAGACAACAACAACAAAAAAAAGTTGTACAAAGTTAAGGTTCTTGTAATAGGGTATCTACAAAATATACCCCGAGCTGTGTTGTTTTTTACTGGCTGCTTGGCACTCCGGATTCCACCAAGCTTTGAAGAGAGTGGAAATCGGGAAGATGTTTTTGGAATTGCTGCAGTTGCTGTGTGGACAATATGTTATATACTTCACTTCTTTCCTGACAGGTGTTTGGCTGATTGCTTCAGTATTAAATTTTGCAAGATAGGAAAAAGTATTCCAATCAGTATGTCCATTTTCCACATGGGCATCCATGTAGGAGGACATGAGTCCTGTGAAAACAATGCTAATAATGGGAAAAGAATTGCTTTCTGATGTGACAGTGTCTATTCATGTTGTCACTATGTGCTATGTCCATTAAAGTCATCCATTAGGCAGTTGCAATATGGGATTATCAAGTTTCATCTCCATAAGGCATCTGTTCATGGTGGAAAGGACTGCCCAGGATTGTACTGGTCCATTTCATTTTTCCTCTTTTTCTTTGCTTTTCTTTATGTGTTCTTTTTCTTTTCTCCCGAGTCTTTTTTTACTTTTTCTAGACTAACATCACTAGGATCCAATGCCTTGACTCAACAGTTGCCATGCATTGGTGCAAGACTACCAGGATCCTGGTAGTCTTGCACTATTTTGGCATCTGCTTCGACAATATGAGCAGTCCAGGATGACCTGGAGATGATCATTCAGCTAGTCAGCTTCTTTGCAAGGATCAAGTGTGCTGCAACAAGTCTCTTTCTCCATGGTCCAGTCAGAGGACCCAAGGGTTGCTGTAGAGCCATATAACATCCAGGGTAGCCTGGCATTCGACTCCCAAGTGCAGTCATTGCGTACAGTCATTGGCGTTCACGTGTGGCTCTGTGATGGGCAGGGGAGCTCTTGCACTGAACAAAAAACTATTGGAGCACAAATTCTTCATCCTCAATTGTTTCAGGGACCAATGATATACCTTTAGATAAGAGAAGTAAGAAACAAAAGACGTGTAATACCAGTATAAATGTACCAGTTTTTCTAATCATTCATGCAACAAGTGAAACCCAACAGGGAAAATGTCATCCTTTGTTATACAAAAGGGTTTAGAAGGACTGGTAGGTTCACCAAGAACATTTAAGAAACTATGTTCTGATGATATCCTTGTAGAAACAGCATGTCAACAACATTCCATAAAAAAACACTCAGCACAAAATTAATAGCTGGAGTACCAATACCAGTTACACCAATAACTCAGACCAGGATCATCTTGATGCTCCTGATGAGGAGATAGTTCAGAGCTGAAAGATCAGGGGATGATCAACCAGTTCCAAACAGAAACATTATCCTTGCTTTTGATACTCCTAAGCCTCCAATATATGTAAAAGCAGGCTTTCTCAGTTGTCCTGTTAGATTGTAAATCCCTTAAGATGCTTCAAATGCCAGAAACATGGACATGGATAAACTGCCTATCATGGCTCTGCCACCTGTGCTTGATGTGGTGGTAAAGAGCATGAAACAAATCTTGTTCTGCAAAGAAAGCTAAATGTGTATATTGTCAGGGAGATCATCAATTGTACTTCCATGAAAATCAGAAGTGGAAGGATGAAAAAGAAATACAAAATATAACAGGATCCAAAGAGGAAGTCAGCCACTATACTTGTTCTGAGATTCTCATGCTGAGAAGGTAGCAGTTAAGAAAATGTCAACAGCAACTCAAACTTGTATGTCTATTCCACCATACCCGAACCATACAATCATGACTACTTCTCTTCTGAGTGTGTCAATTATGCAATGTACGGTTTCGCTCCAGAAACAACTCCAAAATTGGTTCAATTCAATGAGAACACACTTGTGAAAAAAAAAAGGTTATCACTAAAAGACAAACTACCAGACCCTCCCACAGAAAAAATGGATACTTCAGTATCCATTCAATAAGTAACTTGAACTAACTCAGTGATCATGACACATTCGATGATGTACTGAATATCTTTCCAGAGGAAGAAATGGACACTGGTCGTCCATCAATTGACACTGTATAAAGGGTGGTAAGTCCTCAGCTTCCCAGAAATCAGACCAGTCTACAGGACCTAAATGGCAGGAAAATTTTTACAATGGAACTCTCCTGGGTTTCACCAGAATATCAATATCAAGCACTTGCTGCAGCAACACAAACTTTCCTTCAGGAATATCACTCTTGTTCAGAAATGGTCCTGCTCATGGTGGAGTACCTATTCTAATGGGCAGTCATACTCCTTTCCATCATGTCCAGTTGATACTTTCAATGATGTTCTTGCCTATTTTTATAATCGTTGTCTTTCTATTACCAATTTGCATACTAAATTTATTATTGCAATTATTCAAGTTAATTATGGAATCTTGCAGATTTCTACTGGATTTATTTAGGAGTATAATTTCATTTGCATAAAATAAAGAGTTGCAATTAACATCTCCAATTCCAATATCAGGACAAATGCCATGTTCCTTCATAATGTGAACTCTTGGCTCGCACCTAATTTAACATCAAGCCATCTTCCTGTATCTCATTCAGTTCTAATGTTGACTTACAACTCAAATACATGCTGCATATTGCTCTGCATAATGTATCATTTACACCATATAACTGTAGCATTTCAAACAGCTTTTCTCTTGGCATGTGTAAAAGGAATATGAGATAATTAATATTCTTTTTACACATCTACAAGACTTAAAATGAAACTGTTATATTCCACTATTTGTTAGAGTGAAAATCTGATCCTGACAACCTTTATATGGCCTGAACCCAGCTTGCTCCTATTCACATTTCCCTTCTACAATTTTCTTAGTCTTTTCTGAAGTATGTTCGAACCCAGAACTGCAGAAAAATTGTTCTGCAATTCTTACATTTTTTTTTTTAAATAGATGGGTACCATAAAAGTTCTAATCTAATAATCAGGAATTCAACCCTTTGACTACATCTGAGCTATGCAGTCTTTGTAAAACCTTTATACCTTCTTTAATAACATTCAGCTAAACAGTAAAGACCACCTCTCTCTCTCTCTCTCTCTCTCTCTCTCTTTGTTCTTGAACTAATGCTTACTTCTATCCTTTCCTGGAATAAACATGTAACTTTTACGGCATCCTCAGCCTCCAAACATTTCAGCATCCTTTTTCACTCATAGCAATACTTTTCACTAGTCCAGCTCCTAACTCCATGCACATATTTTCTCTAACAATTTGTGATGCTGTCCAAAAGCTATATGGCAACCCCCTCAACACAGTGTCTCCTCAGCCACTGTCTCAGTTTCTGTACTACATCTTTTTTTTTTTACATATATGTTTATTGGTGCTGTTCATCACAATTGGAATTCACCATTCCTCCTATTTCTGCTCAACCTATAATAATATAAACAACAGCTGCCCAATCCTGATTTGCAGTTTAACTGTTAACACATTATATCTTCTATTTGCATTCATCTTTCATTTTCCATTTATCTCTGTTCTCTGAAACATTTTTCCCAGTGACTATAACCACCAACTCTTCAAAAAGAATCAAATTTCTTTTCTCTTAACCTGTCCACTCATGCATCTATGGGCTATAGCCAATAGCATGTTACAAAACATGCTATAGGCTATAGCATGTTTTGTAACTCCTTGTTTAGGCAAGATATATATGTATTACCATGTAAAGGTTCAAAGGCTTAATCACTGAGAAAAAATCTTGTCATGAATACAAAAAACAATTTTATACCTTTTTTAAAAAGATTTATGAAGAAAAAAATAATAAAAATAATCAAATAATAATAAGAAAATAAGAAAAAAAAAAAATAGGGAACCAGGGCGAACAGCGAAAAGTCAGCTACTGGAACAAATCTGAAAACACACCCCAACTCAACATCACCAGAGTTAAAGATCGGTACTATCAACATAAGAAGCATGAATCGCAAAGAAATGGAGCTAGCTGAGAAATTAGATAAGTACCAGATTGACATAACAGGGGTGACTGAAACAAAAAAGACAAAAACTGGTTAGATCTTTCTGAGCTATAAATACAAAATGTTATATTCAGGCAATGACAATCAAGGAAAAGAAGGAGTAGCCATAGTATTCAACACAATATACGAGGCTAATCTTCTTGAATGGCAGGCAGTCTCAAGTAGAGTGATGTGGGCTAATATCAGAATGGGTTACTGGACAATGAGACTTATTTGTGCCTATGGTCCCAGAAGGTTCTGCTAAGGTAGAAGTGGAGGAATTTTTGCTGCTTTAGAAAAAGTAACTGACAGAATGAAAAAGGAAAATTTGGTCCTTTTTGGGGATCTGAATAGCAAAGTAGGAAATGATTGTCAGACATACAAAAAAAACTATTTTGGGAAAATTTGGAGAAAAGAGCAAAGCTAATAATAATGGCAAATACCTGTTGGATTTCTGCTCAGGACATGGACTGGTTATTACTAACACCATGTTCCAACATACAAAATGTGCACAAATTCACATGGGGAGAAGAGGCAAGGAATAAGAAAAGTCTCATTGACTATGTTATTGTTGATAGTGATGTTTTCTCTCTGGTGCAGAACACCAGAGTGTACAGAGGATTAGAAATTGGAAGTGATCACTATTTAGTCTTGAACAGGATAAAATTGAATTTCATATTGAAAAGAATAACATGTAAGAAAGTTTTAAAGCGAATAAAAGTTGAGTAGCTCTCAGATGTGAACTGTAGATTAACATACACAAAGATTATTGAAGAAAAAATGAAAGAGTTTGAGAACAGGAACCAAACCTTGGAGATTTAGTGGCAAGCCTTGAAGAAAACCCTGATTGATTCAGCCAGAGAGGCATGTGGTGAGGTTGTCTGCAAGGATAGAAAAATCAGGACTCCATGGTGGACACAGGAAGTTAAAGAGGCAGTGAAGGAAAAGAAGAAATCATATCAAAAGTTCCTGCAAATAAGTAAGCTTTTGCTATTAGAGAATACAGAGACCAATGTAAGAAAGCGAAACACTGTGTAAAACTAGCTAAACAAGTCATGGGAGGACTTTGGCAAGAACATACAAAATAAATATCAAGAAGGTGGTAAGATATTCTGGTGGTTGTTGAAGAAGCTTAGAAATAAAAAAAAGAGTGCTGTAAAAGGAGTTAGAGAAGATAAAGGTGACATGAAAACAGGAGAAAAAGATATCCTTGAAGTATGGAGTAATTACTTCGAAAAATTGCTAAATGAAACAAGCAGTGATAGCACAGTGGTAAAAAACACTCAACAGGCATACAGTCATGAATACATATCCATACTTGAAGTAGAAAAAGCAATCAAAGGCTTGAAATGTGGAAAGGCAGCAGGAGTAGATGATATTCGACCAGAAATGCTGAAGTATGGTGGTATAAAAGTCTTACAGTGGCTGTACTGCATAGTTCAGAAAGCCTAAAAAGAGGGATGAATTCCTGATGATTGGAGTCGAGCTCTAATAGTGCCCATATATAAAAAGGGAAATAAAACTGAATGTGAGAATTACATAGGTATTTCCCTAATGAGTGTTCCTGGTAAGATATATGCAAGTATACTTGAGAAACGGTTGAGAAGAATTGTGGAAGAAAAGCTTGGTGAAGAACAAGCTGGATTGAGGCCAAATAGAGGCTGTCAGGATCAGATCTTCACTTTACGACAAATGGTTGAGAAGTCATGGGAATATAACAAAGATCTGTATTAACAAAGTTTTGTCGATCTGGAAAAGGCATATGACAAGGTGCCAAGAGAGAAGCTATTCAATATGCTAGAGTTATATGGTGTCAATGGGGCATTATATCAAGCAATATTTAATCTGTATTTGTGTTCTAAGTCGGCAGTTAGAATTGAAGGATGTACAGGAACATTAAATCTCACACCAGATTTAATGTTAAATCTGGTGTGAGACAAGAATGTACATTATCCCCTCTGTTATTCATTATCTATATGGGTCACATTATGAAGGAAAGTGGTATTAAACATGATATCAGAATTAGAGATGTTAATGTCAGCTCTTTGCTTTATGCAGATGATGTTATACTTCTAAATAAATCCGCTACAAGTTTGCAAGATTCCCTGACTAAATTGAATAACTGTTGTAATAGATATGGTATGAAGATCAGCATTAAAAAGACAAAGACAATGAAAATAGGTAGAATTGTTGAAAATGTCAACTGTATTGTGAACGGGGAACCTGTGGAACAAGTAAAACATTTCAGCTACTTCGGCACGATTTTTACTGAAGATGGTAAATTAAATATGGAAATAGACAACAGAATCAACAAAGCTGGTATGGTTGGTAAGCAATTGAATAAATTCATATGGAATAAGAGAGAAATTAGTCGGAACACTAAATTAACTGTATACAAGACAGTTTCAAACCAGTTTTAACTTATGGATCTGAGAGCTGGGTCAGAAGTAAAACACTTGACCAAAGACTAGAGACCGCAGATATGAGAGTCCTGAGAAAGATTAGAGGCATGAACAGATGGCATCAATGGCAATATCATATTAAAAACGAGGATATTAGGAAAGAACTTGACATTGTCGGCATCCAAGAATGTGTTAGCAGAGCTACTCTCAGGTGGTATGGTCACTTAAATAGAATGGGCGAGGAAAGATTTGCAAAACAAGTGTTCTCTGCCAGGTTGGCAGGAAAACGACCCAGAGGAAGACCAAGATATAGGTGGATTGATACAGTACAATGTGCCTTAGACGATAGAAATATAAGATCTGATAATGATAATATTGGAGTCTTGACAAGTAATAGACTGATTTGGAGGAAAATTGAAGCTAGGAAGTTAGTAATGATGTAAATTTTTCATATAGTACTATCATATCCTGTACACCCCTTGAAGGTACATGTCAGGAATTTGATGATGATGCAAAAAAAAATACTTTCATTATTTCGAGTTGCTATTTAAAAAATGAACACCTGAAATTTCAAAATAATTTTTTTAAAACAAGAATAATAAACTTTTATAACTCTTTCTAAATGATTTTGAAAAAAATGAAAAACTTAATCATCAAAATCCCAACTTTTCCCACAGATGGCATTAACAATTCTCTTGCCGATTTAGATAAACAGCAAGACTCATCTAAATCAGCTGTCTCTACTACAGACATGCAAGAAAGGGAGAGAACTTTTAAAATTGTAGGTTCTGCATTTACATTTTACTGTAAACTCAGGAAAATAACGATTCAATGCATCGTCAGTCTATATGATCCCACAACCCCTTATTTCAACTACTTTCACAAACAGAAATCATTTATATCCTAATTACATCTGAGTCACTGGAAATACCAAGAAATTTACTACATAGACTGCTTATCATACATATGTGGAAGTCCTCAATTTAAACAAAGCAATATCTTGTGATTTTTGAAATACTGCAAAAACCTCCCCATATAAAGCAACTATCACAGAGGTTATATTTTAGCAATCAACCACATGTATTCTCAAGATCAGTTTGTCTACTTACGGAAAGAAAAAAACGTAATCCACCCCCCCTTCCAAAAGCAGCTACTTCCTTCCGAGTTTAGGTAATTAATCAAATTTTAGATAGGATTTGACAGAGGAAATATATCAACTATACCACATAATAGCAGGTATCAAATTCAAATTGTTTATCATAAATTCTCCCACACAATTGAAAACTGTATGCAGTGTGTTTGTTCTGCAATTTCTAAAGAATATAAAATGATTTTTATCCTGCTACAAACATGGAAAATACATTTTTTAAATATTTATGGATTATATCTGTATAGTTTTCAATATTAGTTGGCATTTTGCTCTTTGAAAAGATTAAAAATGTTGAATCTGATGCATTACCAACCTAATAAATACATAAAAGAAATCTGATTACTGTAATTCATTTCATTAAGAATTACAAAGTTTATACCTGGAATGAGGATAATTGGTTTGTTGCTGATACATGCTAATATTCTGATAATGTCTTTCTTCTTGAGACCCAGGTTGCTGCTGCTGCTGCTGTTGTGGATGTTGCTGCTGGTGCAAATTAGGCTGTGAAATCGGACGATTATTGAGAGATGTTGCAGGACCCATATAGGAGGGAGGATTCTGTTGGCTTTGAGGACCATATTGATACCTACTGTCTTGTGTCTCTTGCCTTAAATTATTGGTAGACCTAGATCTTGTACCATTTTCTGGTCCTGATCCAGAGAATTCTGTAGCTTTAGGAATTGATGTTGTAGATGATGTACGGCTATAAGCTGGATTGTAAACTTCATGGGCTCTTAAATTTGCACTTGAAGGGGGTCTACCTGATTGTTCTTGAACACAGTGGCCACCTAGAATGTAAAATGCATTCATTATAATAATGCAGGCAACAAGACGTGTATTACTTATTGGTATCCTGAACCTTAGGTTCACATTGCTCCATAATTAATATGTAAGAATATTTAAGTAAGCTTTCTGTTTAAAGGAGCATCCTATTATACTCTACAATTTATGTATAACATTACGAGAGTTTAAAAAACTTGCAAAATAAAAGTATCAATACAAACAGTAGCAAGAAAGAAACAACATTAAGGACCTACTCTACTTAAATATCATAATTTTTTTCTTTCTTCTATATGGATATAGAATAAAACCTGAACTAAATGTGTGTGGTATAAAACCCATCAAACTTTGGTAAATCATCAAATCAAAGAAAAAAAAATAGTAAATAATAAGAAATCTAAGCTATAAAATGAGTACATGAAGTTATGTACTGTAAATTACCTGTATTACTAAACACCTATAAATTAAGAACGGAGTTAGACAACCAATATGAAGTTCATTAATCATGATGGCAATGTAAAATCATATAGGGTGAAACCATTTCAAACATAGTTATTCTCAGTAGAGTGCAAATTTATAATAATAGCACTCCCTAGTGCTTCTGATTCAGAACCATCTGTGTAGACAGGTACAAAATGAGAGTATTTAATTATATAAACTTCAAAAAGAGCTGTTGGGTAGATTCAACAGGAAGGGTGGAAAATTCAGTCTACTGAATTTTCCACCCAGAAAGAAAAGCTACATGGTAGTATGTATGAATGCCATGGTGGAAGCATGTTTATTGACATCTCAGCTGTGGTGTCTATCCAAATATGTAGAGCTTATAAGAGAGTTTTACTCGCAAACCAAAAGTTCATATGGCAGTGTGAAGGATGTTGTAGAGATTCTCCCACTGTTGAGAAAAAACAGTTGGCCACATGTGATGATCTGGCAGGGATTTTATTTTAGTATAAAATAATAGAGAGAGCTGTTGACATCAAAGTGACAAAGGTGGCTCATTTACCATGACATACAGACTAGGGATCAGTTAAAGTTCAAAATGCACTAGTTGCAATTCATATGGTTTGATGGTGAACAGGGGCTAGCCATTGTAGAGTACTTTCTCTGGTAGAAGCATAGATATGGGAACAATAATCATGTTTTGATCTTATAAATGCACAATATAGGCATACAAAGAGTATCTGTCAGCACTCCAAGAGGTGGAAGATGTTCATTGCTTTATGGCACTTGTCTTGTAACTGATATATGTGAGGGAGAAAACTGAGTTTGCTAGTAAATATGACTCCCAAGAGGGCTGCAGATGAAGACTGAGATGAGATAAAGTTTACCGAAGTTTTTTTGAGGAAGACTGTTCCAGAAGACAGAGGTGGGCAGAATAAAAGAGGATGAGTAGATGCAGGTTTGGTGTGTTTGCAGTTGCACAGTAAAGAGGCACTGGGCAGCTGTAGTCTTGTATTAACAAGTTTAACAAAGTGGACGAATGATGGCTACCAATTCACTGGAGCAGTGACCATACCTAGAGAATAACCACAGTGCTGGAACACTGTGTGTGTGAGATCTAGAGGTTGAAGTGAGTCTGTGTGAGAGAGAGAGATCAGCTAAGAGCCCAGTTGCATGCCACTGGGTGGCATCAAGGATTTTAAGGAAAGTTTTATGTAAAATGGATGAATTTGGGATTTGTATATAGTGAAATGTTGGTTGGGTATAAAACAGGCTCTTGAATGAGAGAGAATGCCAAGTTTCTTGGATGCTGAGGAGGCTATTGATGTGATGTGTTTATGCCAGAAAAGACATTAGTCCAAGCAAAGAGATCTGATCTTGTCTGGTGATTTGTGTATTACTAAGGGTAGGTGAACTTGGATCTCTTTTGCATGAGAAAAGACAAGACTGTGTTTTGGTGGCATTGAATATAATGAGGTTGTCCTTGCCCCATTGGAGAACAGCATGGAGATCGATGTTTAGGGTATTAATTGTAGATGATCTTGTAGCCTGGGATGTCAGAGTACTGCATGGTTTGTCAAATGAGGGGAGAGTACTATTGTCTGCAAAGCTGTGGATGGGATTAGTGGTTATTGTGAGTAAGCATTTATATACAGGAGAAAGAGAGTAGGTGATAGGGGTGAAGCTCCAGAGAGCAAGCCATCTACCTAATTACAGAGGATGGGAGGGAGACCAAAGGATGGGAATTTGTTTAGTAGGCCTTGATGCCACACATGGTTGAAAGCTTTGGATATATCAAGGGTGACAGCACAAGTTTCTCTAAACCTTTGCATGGTACGTGTCCAGTGGTGGGTAATGTAAACTACATGGTCAGTTGTGGATCTTGAATGGTGGAATCGACACTGGTGGTTGCTGATTAATTCATGGGTGTATCTACCTTTCCTTTTTCAGATGTTCTTCCAACTTCTTTACTGGTTGGTATCTTTTGCTATGGAAGATGTATATTGCTCAGGCTCAAGTACATTTGAAAGCAATTAGGTTAGTTATTGTGAGGTATGTGTGGAAAATACCTCAAACTTTTTTCTTGACTTCTTTGGCTGCTATGCAACTGTCATTCCACCATGGCTTAGGGAAACATGGAAACTGACTAAATGTTTTAAGAAGTGCAATTGTGGCAGCTTGTATTACACACTCTGTTACATGAGTCATTGCATCATTAATAATAGAGAATTTGACCATCAGAGAATATTCTTCTAGTGAGGAAAAAGGTGGAACTGTCAGTATGCTCAATTTTCCACCATATCTGTAATATAGCATGGTTGCCCATGTAGGAAAGGTGGACATTAATGGGAACATGATCACTTCCATATAGGTTTCTTCATTTTCCCACTTAAACAGCAGTGGGAATGGGGAGGGTGGGTAGACAGATAAGTCAATGGCAGTGAATATTCAGGTGGACATATTGAAGGTGTTGCTTCCTGTGTGTAGAAGGGAGAGATTGTTGTCTTCAACAACTCTTCCTTTGATGTTTGTAAGTGCTGTCTGTTTAAATCCCCAATTAAAATAAGTGGGATTGTAAGTGCAATATGACATCAAGGTAATTCTGAGAAATATCTGCATCAAAACGTAGGTAAATGCAGCATACTGTTATTAGCGTTCTGAACGAGCCAGATAGCAACTGTTTCTGAATTGTTATTAAGTGGGACTTGCTGGAAGGGGGAACTCCTCTATGGCAGTGGTGTTCAACCTTTTTTACTACACGAGCTACTTTTCTATAAAAAGTTATTCGCGATCTACTCTCTTATATTCTTCTCCCAACCTGATATCTGATTACGCACAAATAAACAACTAAAAACTTTGTGTATTTAAAAAGTTATTTATCACTTAAATATAAAGAGCTAATAAGCTTCATTTCGGCAACAAAAACATTATTTAAATTAAGGGGATATTAAATCCCACGTTGTTTTAAAACCGAATAAGAAACTCAAAGATTGGAATCAGAGATTCCTCTGATTCCTCTGATTCCAATCTTTGAGTTTCTTATTCGGTTTTAAAACAATGTGGGATTTAATATCCCCTTAATTTAAATAATGTTTTTGTTGCCGAAATGAAGCTTATTAGCTCTTTATATTTAAGTAACTTAATGGTTGCACCTGTTCGGAAACTCGTATAGCAGAGTATAAAGTTCTTTTCGCTATACACTTTGGTATTAACTCGGTCTAGCTACTCACTGATGAAGCCTCAAAAAAGGCTGAAACCGGTCTGGGTAGTGACCTCACCACCATAATGTAATAACAGCATACATTTCCTAGGAAATGTGTTTTTACATTATGGTAAATACCTAAGAGTAGTGATCAGAACTTTACCGACTTTGCTGCGAGATTTCCGGTATTGCACTACGTGCTGGGCCACTTGCATTTAGCGGACGCTTAGTGATCACCGATACTTTATAGTTTACTATACTATATTCGGCAAGAAACTCTCTGATTCCAATCTTTGAGTTTCTTATTCGGTTTTAAAACAATGTGGGATTTAATATCCCCTTAATTTAAATAGTTATTTATCACTTTTAATTATTTTAATAGAAAAAAAAAAAATATTGGAATAAAATATTTATTTCTCTATTTTGGAAAACTAAAGTTAGAAAAAACAACAGATTGATTACAAACTCACAAGTAACAGGAAATGCTGGATGATTAAAAAAAAAAAAAAAAAACTTAATGTGAAATTTTGCATTGTTTAGACATCGCAATATTTTCATAGTTAAGTTGATATGAAGAAGTGGCCAATCGCAGACAATCATCCAAATAATCATTTGTAATTTGGTTTCTTAATTGATTTTTTATGACGGTCATATTTGAAAAAGCGGATTCTGACAAGTATGTTGATCCGAAACACAACAGAATTTTTCGTGCAATATCAGTTAATATTGGGAATTTTCATGTGCATACTTCCAAATGACTTCATTGTTTATTGATTTTAAATGTAAACTATTCTAAATGTTTATTATCTCAAGTTCTACTTCAGCTTAGTTTATATCAAACAGCCCACTAATTTTATTTGAAATTTCTGTGATGTTCAAGTTTTCTTGAAATGGATTATTGATAAAAGATACAATCATTTCAGTTTTATTAAAATCTTTAAATCTTGAATTTATTTCTTCCTCAACTAATTCTATTTCACGAATAAGTTCTTTTAAATCATAGCAAAGCATTTCTTGATTTTGTTCAAAAAATTTTAATAAATATGGGAGATGTCTAAATTCGCAGTCATTTATATTTTTCTTTAATAAAAGTAAGTATTGTTGGAAAGTTTTTATTGAACTCAACATGTCAATTAAATTTTTATCTCTACCTTGTAACTCTAAATTTAAATTGCTTAATTTTGTACAGAAATCAACAAAAATTAAGATTAACAACCATCTTTTATCACTCAATTGTGGATAAATATCTCCTTTTTCATCAAGAAAATTTTTTATATCATTATTAATACAAGAAATCTTTCTAAAAATTGACTTCTGCTGAGCCAGCAAACATTATTGTACAATAGAAGTTCCCTATCATCATCTGCCTGTAATTTAAATAACCGCTGTTGCAGGGCTTTTCCTCAAACAAAATTTACAATTTTAAATGTAATATCCAAAACATCTTTTGTGTTTAATCTTTTACTAAATAGTACTTGTTGGTGAATAATACAGCGGTACGTTAAAAAATCTGAATATTTGTCATCGCTTTTTACATAATGAAATGAAGCCTGATTTATTACCTATCACTGCAGGAGCACCATCAGTAGTAATACACGAGTTTAAAAAGCGGAAGTTTGTGTTGTTTCACAAATTCATCAAATGCCGAAAAAAATGTCTCCTCCCCTAGTCCTTCTCAATAATGGTATAATTTTCAAAAGTTCTTCTTTACTTGAATAATCTTGAAATACCATGCAAATAAATACCATTAACTGAGCAATATCAGTGAAGTCATTTGATTCATCAAATTGTAATGAAAACGCAACACACTGGTGAATGTCTGACATTAACCTGACCTGGAAACTTTTCTCCGGCAATTGGAACTCTTCCTTTCGGCAATTTGAAACTTTGTCTGCAGCCTAAAAGTAGTCTCTCTCTAGTGATGTCTCGAACCGAGAAGCTCCTTTCTGGAAGTAGGAGCAACGTGGATCTGGGCAGTCTCTCTGACAGTGACTCTGGACCGGCCTTCTGCTTGCTTCAGTCCCTTTTTTATTAGGCCTCCTCTGAAACCTTGCATGAAGTTTGGCAACCCCCAAAGAATCAGTATGAGTCTTTCATCTTAAGTTTCAAGTTCAGCACGCCTTTTGTTCTCCTCCGCTTTCTTTTGATTGTAAGTTGCCGGCCATCGGAAAGTTGTTTGAACTCTTTCTGACTGACTTCGGAGATGTTTACACTTAGAGCCTGCAAGCCTTTCTCATACATACAAGTTTCAATAACAATCTTTGTAATGCTGCCATGTACAGCTTCGGTGACAAAAACATTGCCTTTGATTTTAACACTCTAACATATTCTTATTAAAGCAGTATATACAGTTAGCTTCAAAAGAGTTATTTACAAAAACATCTAACACAAACTATACCGAGACAAACAAAGTTTATGTTTTTACATGGGACTTAACCTAAGTAAAAAATCGATGTAATGTGCTTTGGAATATTTAATATTTAAGCTACAATCGAGTTTTTACACTTTGCTTATAATCGTACTCACTCGGCTCGCTGTTCGACTTCCACTGATCCAAATTAATTCATTTACCCGGACTTATAAGAAAATTACTGATTTGATAATTTTAACAAAAAATAAACAATAGCAATATACTTAAAGCAAATTAAAAATAATATGAAATAATGATAAATAAAATATTATGTTTTCAGTTTTAATTAAATTTGTAAGGAGGAATACATAAGAGATCGACCAAAAATTGCTCTGCGATCGACGGGTCGAACACCCCTGCTCTATGGGAAGGTTCATTCCTTATCCTTATGATGGTAACATTCCATAATGCCAGATCATCACTTGGCTTAAAGGCATGTTTCCTGCAAGCAAAAGCACATAGGATTATACTTCTGCAAAAGAGCATTGATGATTTGACAGAAACCATGACAATTTCACTGTAAGAATGTTTTCATTATTTCTTTTTGGTGGTATCATTTGGCTTCTGATTCTGTAAGGTTTTATTTTCATTAACTTTGGATTTTTTCTTTTTAGTGTCCATTTCTTCTTCATCAGAAAAAATATGGAAGCTATCAAAGTGAACTCCCTCTGGGGGGGGGGGGGGGAAAGCAGAGGTATCTTTGCCATCTATTGATGAATCTGGAGGCATGTCTTTGATCCTCTGTAGTGCATGTTCTATTATGTTTTTAATGGATTCTTTTGTAGTGGAACATTTTTGCATATCCTCTGGAGGGAACCCATATCAATTTTTCTCTTTTATGTACTCTAAAGATAGTAAGCAAATCATACTGTTCACTGATGTTATAGTTATGCGAAAGTAGGATTAGCATGTGTGTGTGTGTCAAAGCCCTACTGACAGTTTCTTTACAGTTGCCTTCTTGGCATAAGGAAAGTTTACCACTTGGTGTTGCTATATTTGTGGTACAGCAACACCTAGGAAATGAGGTGTAGCACTTCCTCTTGGTATAGGATGCACTACTCAGTTTTTATTTTTTGGATCTCTGTAAGAGCTCTTTTGGACAACTGTAAGAGCAAGACACCAAAATATGGGCATTTTGGTGTCTTGCTCTTACAGTTTTTGTTTTTATGATCTTTACTAACATCAGGCCAGTGTGAAAATGACCATATTTTTGACATTTAAAGCAACTGAAGGAGTTTGGTACAGCCTAACTGAGCAGTTTAGATATCCTACTTTCAACAGATAGTGGTAGTTTAGGTGTGTTGAAAGTAAGGATGATGTTCTGGTGGGAACCAGGTGACCATCCCTATGAATGAATATTTTCATCATGGCAGTCACTCCTTGGTCTTTCATTTCTGAGCAGATCTCTTCATATGGGACATCTAGGTGGTTCAACTTTGAAATTACTCCTTGAGAATAATTCAAAGTTTTGTTGAAGGGTACCTGTGATTGATGTTCCCCAACAGATGATGCATTGAGGAGAAGCTGTGATTGAGTCTGTGTTGTTTCTACAAGAATATCTCTTGAACAGTTTTTTTTTCTTTCTTTTTAAACAGATTTTGGAGATCAGTTAATCCTTCCAAATCCTCCTGGATGAAGGGTAACATTTTTCCAGTGCATGTTCACCCCTTGAGTGTAATATTAAGAATGATGGTATTGTTGTTGCTCTATATGATGTTTTCTGTTTCTTGTTTTGGATTTCTATTGATGTTACAATGGTTTTTGAACCTGATTGAGACCATATACTGATCATAATTGCTTTATGATCAGTATATGGCATCAGAAATGCTATAATAAAAACCAATTCTTAATCCTAAGCCAAGTTTGGTCTGTTTTCATTAATCTAATAACCAGAGACTTAGGACATGACAAGCATATGACACAGCATGGCAGAAACAACTAGCATGGTTCCAATGCATACAGAGTAAAAATGCAACCATTTTAACCAATAACTTGTTTGTATGTATTAATTATGAAGTTCTGATAAAGTATGCCATGTATAATTACTTTTTCTAGTTTAATACAATTTTGGTACCCGTGATGATGTAAGTAGATTTTATTAAACTGTTATATTTTTAGAAACATGTGGTCTCAAATACTGAAAATTAACTGAACAAAAATATATTAGTCATTACTTACTATTTAGAGAAGGCACACTTTTGCTTCCTTGCATGCGAGGTGGTATTACTTGCCCAGGGCCAGTCGGAAGTCTGCTGTCTTGATTTTGCTCATGGATAAGTCTACTTGGAATGTCTCTTTCACTCAAACGGCGAGGACCTGCAGTTCAAATATGAAAGGCCACATTTCAAATTGTGATGATTTCAAGAATAATTTTTGCAATCACTATTAACTTTTCTCCTGCTCTGATTATATTGTTTAGAAATAGAAAGGCTAATGATTTAGAATACAAATATGAACATTATTCCTAAGATTCAGAAGCAGAGTGAAAAATATCCCTCAATTCACTAGGCAATTTGTAAGTATATTAAAAGTATGGAGTAAGGTAAACTAAGTAGGAGAATAAAAAATTTGTAAAAGATGATAGGAAGAGAGGTTAGTAATGGAAAGAAGTGTGTGCATGCATATGCACGCTTGCACTTATGGAAGGAGGTTTCTTGGCCAAAACCAAATCAGTTTGGTTTTGGCTTGTTTGGAGTTTACTGGTAAGGACAGTGCACGATATCTGCACCACTGCAAGGGTTAAAGCAGTGCACAAGGTAAATACATTACTGACAATTAAAAAATAACATCTTATGTGCACGAAAAAAGGAAAATAAATATAGGAGGAATAAAGTATATCTTGAGCATATAATGCTCAGGCAGGTTATTAAAAGTCACTAAAATAGTGACTGCTTAATGATGAGAGCAGTTAATTAGGATAGTGTTTCTCAAACTGAACTGCAGACATGGAAAAAGCATATAAATCAGCAGCACACTTATAATAGGTAGAGATAAGTCTTTATATTCCAGCCCTAAGTGCAAAATTGTGGAACAGATTGCACAATACACACAACTTCAATATTTTTCCGTGGAATATTAAGTCAGAGGAAAATTAGGGTAGGATTTCTCGGTGCACAGTGGCTGATTTTATGTACCACTATATTCATACATTGAGATATAATATACAGCATGTGAT
The DNA here is from genome assembly GCF_054136105.1 of Typopeltis vanoorti. Lineage (NCBI taxonomy): Eukaryota > Metazoa > Arthropoda > Arachnida > Uropygi > Thelyphonidae > Typopeltis > Typopeltis vanoorti. Next base: position 73,571,368 of record NC_143567.1, on the reverse strand, counting down.
AACTACCTGAAAATTCACAAACTACAATAAAAATATTTATTTAGTAATAAAATTCTCTTGCAGCACACCAGGAAAACCCCTCAGTTCACTAGTGGACCAAAGATCACACTTTCAGAAACAGTGAATTAGAATATGCATAATGTATAGACCAGAACCATACAACTTGCACACAGACATGACATCACCCTCATTAAGAAAGAGTGTGTGGGATGATGAACTTATGAGAAGAACAACTTCCTCAGAAAATGAAAGAGCAAGAGATTGGTCATGTGCCTTTGCTGTATGTGTGTGGGGGTGTGGAGTATGGGTTATTGGTGCAAGGACAGCAAAGGCCATACTGCACCATTACAATGATTACAGATGTAACCAAAGTAATAAAAAATATACACCTAAATAAGCAAATAACATGTAAAACAAAAATTTAAAAACTGATTAATATCATAATTTATGTATATGATAAAATGTTGGTATAAAATAATTCTTTTTAAAAAGTTAAAAATTTAATGCAATCTGCCTGAATGTATGTGGCTTAGCAGATCAGTAAAAATTGCATTCATTTGTCTAGTGAAGTGATGGCACTCCCACTAGAACATGGTAAATGATAAGATGCATATTGTATTGTTCACATACATAGATGGATCATTAGCTCTTGACAGATAACAATGTGTAAGATGCCTGTGACCTATGCAGAGACTTACAAGAACAATTTCTTCTGTTTCTACATTGACTATACTGCCAATGTTTAATTTTAGGCTTCACATCATGCAATTTGTCAATGCTTCTTGTCACGAAGATGACTGAATAATCAGTTTTGTTCTTATTGTCTGTACAGGAGACTGACAGTGTATGGAGAACATAAGCTGACCTAGCAGCTGCAGTCTCATTTCCCTTCATTCCAATAGTCTATAATAATTCTAATGTAGCATTTTTGAAAATTATGGAGACAACTACCGTGTTTGAATAAAAACTTTAGTTTAACATAACTAAAATCTACATTCGACGTTTCGACCTTTATGTCAAGGTCATCTTCTGGAGCATACAACTATAGACAGAAAACAAGCTACATTACAATCAAACTGGTTTGTTAAAGATATTGACCAACCGCTGCAACATTGTTGGCCTGACCTCTGGTGAAAAAAAGAAAAAAAAAAAAGAATTCTAATGTAGCTTGGATTCTCAAACCATCGGCATTGGTAAGAAACCAGTGCTCTGTTCTATCTGCATTAAGCAACTGCAAGTGGACTGAAGGAGTATGAGAAATGAGAGCTGAATATCAAAATTAAGGATCATTTTATATAACAATTGTAGATCATAAAGCACTGATGTAGATTGTATTCAGGAGATAGCCTGTAAAGAACTTAATGAGTCTGCATAAATCATACATTATTAGCAGTTTTCTTTTATGTGTACATGCTCAAGCTGAATGGTATGCAGCTCAACTTTATAATTACAGCATTCAAGTAGGATCTGAGTGATATAACGTGGTCAAGAAAAATAGCAGCACAACCAACAAATCTCGAACTGTCAGTATAGACATGTAAGCAATCAGAGTGCTCTGCTTTGTGCTCATTAAGCAACTAAGTAAACAGATGATGGAGTGCTGTAAATTCTGACATGGAAAACTAATATTATGTTCAGTGCAGTGCAGGTAATGTGTTATCAACATTCATGCCAATAGCTCAATTTTTTTTAAACACACATACCAAATGGCAGTTAAGTATGCAATACTAAATTTCAAATCATAGAGAAAAAGATAACAGTCTATGTAGGATATTCAGGAAGAGACTGTTTTTAGGACATAATTAAGAGAACTGTTTTTGTCAAAGTGAAAAAGTATGTTTATTTCCTTCAACATAAAGACTTTGAATGGGCTATGTGTGAACACCAGCAGCTATTTGTATACCCTAATAATAATAAAAAAAACTAGGTATTCTCTTTTGTCTGAGATGTATTTTACACCCAACCAATTCTTAATACAGTTTGATCCTTGAACAATGTGAAAGTTAGTGGTGCTGATTCCCCCCCCCCCCCCCCACTGCGCACAGTCAAATATCTACATATAACATTTGACTCCTCCCAAAACTTTACTAATAGACTACTGTTGACCAGAAGCCTTACCAATAATATAAACAGCCAATTAACACATATTTTGTATGTTATATATATTATTTTTACAATTATATGTAAAATGTAAGAATAAATAATATGTATTATTTGTTCTTACAATAAAGTAAGCCAGAGGGAAAAAAAAAATGTTAAGAAAACTATAAGGAAAAGAAAATACATTTAGAGTACTTTACTGTATTTATCGATATCATAAATTTACGCCACCTGCTTACAATATGAATCGTCTGTCTGTCAGTATCTACATCAATAGTGTCTTATATGATACAAAACACTGTAGATGTCATATGTATTACTAACACTAGACATCAAAAATTAAAAGATAATGTGAAAAAGAGATTCATATTTATTTAGTATGATTCATGAACTGATAACAAAAAATCAGCAATATGATTGCTTTATGGTGTAATTGATAAAACCATTTCATGGTAGCTTAGCCTATACACTAATGAATGAATCGCCATAAAATTTTTATTTTATGTTACTTCATTAACATAAAATAAAAATGCAGTTATGATTTAATACTGCATCTTTATGTGTTTACATTTTTTTGACTGTGAATGGTGCCATGTACGGTCTGTAAGTGTTTGTGTGCATAACTTTTGATAAATTTTAACTTTTTACAATAGATTTGTGTATATTTTATGGTAGTAAATGATAAAGATGTTGACAGATTTTCCCCTTAGTTATACTATAAATTAAAGATGCCAAGAAGTTATATTCTTGATATCTTTAATCCTTTATCCAAGTGTAAGCAAACAAAGTTTGCACGTGAAGTTACTTCACAACTGGGCTACTTGTATACAGAGGCTAATGACTTCACATCAACTGCCTCAGTATCCCATGATGCAACACACATATACTTTGTATATGGAAAAATGAGTTCTGCATCACTTAAACCTTGGTATCACTTCTGGGTCTGGCTCCCACCGATGAGACCTCAATGAAGGCTGAAACCAGTCTGGGTAGTGCCCTTTTCATAATGCATAGCATTATACATGTCTGCAAGGTTATGTGCATTGCATCATGGGATACTAAGGCAACTGATGTGAAATCATTAGCCTCTATATACAAGTAGCCCAATTCATGATTTTACTTCACGTGCAAACTTTGTTTGCTTACATTTGGATAAAGGATTAAACCAAGAATATAGCTTCTTGGCATCTTTACTTTTTAAATGATAAAATAGACTAGTATTTACATATATTTTATGCATTCATGACACACCTAAACTTTTTAATTTTTTCAATATTTCGAAGCTATGAGGTTCGTCTGTGAGTTTTTTCAAATTACTACAAATCTCAAAAAAAAAAATGTTCCAATATATTTATTGATCAAGGGTCAACTGTATATACAAATTCCGAATCTATCCATGCTTAGAATACTGCTCACATATTTGGTGATGCACCTGAAACCTCTCTAAAAATCCTTTTGAAGCTGTTCAGAGGAGAGCAATTCAGCTCAGAGTTGATCCCTCTTACAAATTCACTTCAACCTCAATCTCACAGATGCAATGATTTAGCACCATGTCTATTCTACAGGTGCTTCAATGCTTTGTTCTGATGAACTGGAAATTCTACACTTTCTGTTGCACATGTTAATACAAGAGCAGCAGCTGCTCCAAGTCCATTGCAGAGTATTCTCTTCCAGAACCATATACTCAAAATCAAGCTTTAATCAAAGAAGTGCATGACAAAGGTGAAGCAAAGGACATCAGTCTGCACTGCATTCCATAGAGCAGTGTTTCTCAATCCGTGGTCTGTGGACCACAGGTGGTCCGCAGTAGACTTAAATTAATTAAATATATATTTTTTAATTATCCAAACAAAACAAATTAAAATTGAATAAGTAAAATGATTGAAATCAAATTGAGACTTAAAATTAAAAAACCAACAAATAACGTCAGAATGTTCAAAGGTGGAAGCAATAAAACTATATTGTTTTTCACTTCACCCATCTTTTATTATTTGTCATTCTGCGGCTACAAATTTAGCGGCAAATTTAGAATGACGAATAATAAAAGAGTTTTATTGCTTCTGCCCCCCCCCCATTGCTGTTTTGTCAGATTTGAAGTGAACATGTGTTATCCACATTTCAACCAATTGCTTGTTGTTTATTGATTTTTATTATTGAAAAGGTTTCCTTCCTTCAACCAAGGCTCAGTATATCTTCAGAAGTGCTAAGTGATACTTGGATTGAGTTAACCCCCAGTATTTATATATTTTTCGGAAACTTTTTTTAATAATGGAAAAGTGGCTTAGAACTAGGACTTTGAAAAGAAGAGCAAATGAAACAGGTGATGCTAACCCAAATTGTGATACACGTGTTGCAACAGCGAGTAAATCTGATACTATTAAAGTAGAAGAAACAAGCAGTTCAAAGAAAAAATACAGTAGGAAATATAACAGTTAATATTTGGAATTCGAGCTTACTTGATGGGGAGATGAAAGTGAACAGAAACCCTCAATGTGTTTTGTGTTATGAAGTGTTGTCGAATGAGTGCATGAAACCTGCGAAACTCCGGCAACAATTAGAAATTTAGAAACTAAACATTGCGATGTGAAAAATAAGCCAATTGAATTTTTTCAGCGACGCGTAGGGACATTAAATCATCGGAAAGATATAGTTTCGGCCATGGGTTCCATTAATAGCAAGGCACTGGAAGCATCCTATCTCTTAAGTTTGTGCATAGCGAAAACAGGGAAACCTCATTCTATAGGGGAAAATTTCCTACTTCTAGCTATAAAAGATGTGGCAAAAACTATATTTGGCAACAAGTTACTAAAAGATGTTGATTTGATTCCTCTTTCAAATGACACTGTCGGTCACAGAATTAATGATAAGGCAGGTGACAGAGAATCTCAGTTAATCGAAAGAGTTAAGAAGAGCCCTTATTATGCATTACAAATGATACGCAGTTAATATGCTATGTAAGATATGCGCATGATAACAACATTCATGATGATATTCTGTTTTGTAGAACTTTGCCATCCCGAACAATTGGAGAAGAAATTACACTCTCAATAATTGCATAATACACAAAGGGATACAGTGGAGAAAATGTATAGGCTTCTGTTCAGATGGAGCTCGCGTCCTTACAGGCACGCATAGTGGGGTTGTTTCTATAGTCAAGGAAGTAGCTCTGGATATGAATTGGGTACACTGTTTCATACATAGGGAAGCGTTAGCTTCCAAAGGAATGCCACCAGAATTTAAAACTGTGCTATACAACGCTGTAAAGCTAGTTAATTTTATTAAAGCTCGACCGTTAAATAACAGGTTATTTTCAGTATTGTGCGATGAAATGGGCAGTGAATATATACAACTTTTGCTTCATTCTGAAATTCACTGTCTTTCCAGGGGCAAAGTACTAACAAGGTTATTTGAATTAAGGCACGAAGTTTCATTATTTGTAAATTAACATAATTCTGATTTTGCATCACTCCTTGTTGACGAAGCATGGTTATCAACATTATCCTATCTTTCAGACATATTTTCGAAATTAAATGAACTAAATCTCTTCCTTCAGGGAAATTCTTTAACTGTTCTTGATGCTTACGACAAAATAAAGGCATTCGGGAAAAAACTGGTTTTATGGATTAATTATGTAAAAGACAGACAATTTGCACCTTTTCCAACATTGGAATCCTTTTTAGTGGAAAATAATATTTTTGTTCATTCTCAGTTTCTGGAAAGGGTTTGTGACTACCTCAAAAACCTGAAACGGAATTTTGAAACATATTTTCCGAATAACTTTTATAAGAAATTTCTGTGGGTTCACGATCCATTTCAGGCTAGCAGTCGCAAGAACGACTTTCGTTATTGAAAAAAGAACAGTTAATTGAGCTTTCAAGTGACAGTGGAATTAAAATGAAATTCTGTGATCTTGGTTTGACTTGATTTTGGATCTCGCCTTCAGTGAGAAGTGAATTTCCCGAATTATCTGAAGAAGCACTGAAAATTGTCATGCAGTTCTCTACAACCTATCTTTGTGAGAAAGGATTTTCATTGCTCCTTCAAATAAAAACAAAATACAGAAATCGTCTTAGTGTGTGTGTGCCGATCTTCAACTGAAGTTAACCAATATTGAGCAAAATATCCAGCAACTCTTCAAGGGTCAAGAAACTCAACCATCTCATCAAAAGTAAGTAGTAACATAATTATATCATATTATTTATTTGTTTAATAAAAATTAAAACTTTGTTCAATGATGATACACCTTTAATCGTTTACTTCCAATTTAATTATGTTTCCATATGTATTCAAAACATGCTTTTAGATTTATTATGTTATAAATGGCACAGTTTTTCCTAAATGTTGGTAATTCCTACATAGGTTTTTAAAAAAAAATTACAAAAAGTCAAAACGACGTATAGAAAAATAAATTAAAAACACTGTTTATTTTTGAAGTAAAACTTTAATTCCAACATTCTAAAATATTATTTTTCTTCGCAAAATCGATGACATTGTTGAAGTCTATTTCATCACTCAGTTGCTGTTTTATAGACAGTATGGCAAAATCCCCCCCCCCCCAAGCTATACTTCTGTAACTTAGTGGTCCTTAGAATTGTTTTAGGCATTTTACTGGTCCTTGGGCTTAGAAAGGTTGAGAAAATAGGGTGAAAAGGATATTCAATCATTGTGTACTTTTCTCTTAGTTGGCAAATGTGTGCAAAAATGAGCCCTAACAACTTTGCTTCTATTGCTACAGGGAAAGCAGTTTGTCACATCATACCGAATCTGACATTTGTCAGAAAAGTACGCTAACACTTTTTTTTGTTAGCGTACATGCTCTAACAAATTTGGTATTTAAAATCACTAAAAACATGAAAATAGGAGCATGAAAGGAACATTCTAGTTTAGGCTTATACAGTGATTTTTCAGCATCGTATATTGTTTAAGGAAATTGAAAATGTATTTGTTAATAAATGAAATTATTTACTTATTATCTTATATTATGACTAAGACCCAACCAAAGCCAATAGGTTTGTAATTAGAGGACCTTAGGTCTTCCTGTATCTCTCCGGTTTTTTTCATCTTTGTTAGTGAAGCGTGCCTGCATGCACATGTCTAATACAAGTGTATTGATCCCTCACGATGCCAATTTGACTTCGGCAAATATAGGACAATAAATAAATAATTTTATTTATTAACAAATGCATTGCCAATTTCTTTAAACAATATACGATGCTGAAAAGAATATGAAAACTGAATTCTCAATGGTAAATTTATAGAATACATGCACAATCACATACAAACTACAAAATCTTGTATACTTTCTTTTAGTGTTGCATAGTGATCAGCATTCATTTTGGAAATTATTGACTTTACAACCATGTTATAAATAACTATTTTTAATTTCCTGATGTTTCGACCTTCATATCAAAGTCATCATCTGGAGTATGTACAAATATACAAAGACAAGCAGAGTTACATTTCACACAGTAAGCTAAAGAAACAATGATTTGATCATCGGTTATTCTACTGGCATGACCTCTAGTGAAAAAAAAAAGATACAGATAAAATTAAAATTAATTAAATATTTAGAAACTACATCAAAGCTAAATTCTATTTAAGATAACATGGGAAAAACATTCTTTCATATTGATAGTTTTCTTACAGTAACAATGATGTCCTGTTTTTAACATGACAGCTGTTATATTAGATTTAAGATTCTGGATTATCTACAGTCCTGTTTATAGTTAGCTCTTCGGATGAAAGGTTCCGTGGGTAGCATATGTGCCTTCCATATGCTTGGGATTTTTAGACCATCATTATTGTTCAGATTGGGGTGGTTGATAAGAATCTCAAAGGCTTCCTTAAACTTGCGTTCATATCATGTTTTGGTATGATGTAAACAACTGGTGCTTTTGCATTCAATTCTATGTAAAGTGCTCAGGGCATGATCAGAAAGGCCAGCTTCACCATAGTTATTATATTTAATGTGTCATTTATGTTCCTTTTGTCTGGTAGGAATTGTGCATCCCGTTTCCTCTATGTATGGTAGATTACAAGTGCAATAAACACGGTATACTTCAGAGTGGGCCAGCAGAGGGAGTGGGTCTTTGGATGAGTTGAGTAAGCTTTTTAATTTTGCAGGAGGTTTAAAGGTGGCTTTGAGGTTGTATTTCTGTAGTATTCTGTTTATTTTATCTGATGTCCCTTTAATACAAAGAATGGTTATAGTTTTATTGTAGTCTGGTTTATCTTTGTATTTTATTGAGGTCTTGTAGAGAATTTTTTAAATGGTGTTTTGGCTGTAACCATTTTTTAGAAAAGTATTGCTTATAACTTTAAATTCGTCTTTCAGTGCTTGTTCTTTGGAACAAATCTTCAAAGCCCTGTTTTTTAGAGTTTTAATGACACCTAGTTTTTGGGTTGGGTGATGGTAGGAGTTTGGCCAGTATATGTCGGTTTCTGGTAAACAGTGAAGGAAAGAATGCCAGAAGGAAGATGTGTGACAATTGTATCTAGAAATGGAAGTATGTTCTGTTTTTCAATCTCAATTGTGAACTATATGCGTTTGTGTGTTTGTTTGTTTAGGTGGCTAAGGAAAGTGTCTAGTGGCCAGATCGTGAAAACATCGTCAACGTATCTAAGACAGACTTTGGGTTTTAAAGGAAAGGAATCTATCTTCAAATCCTATTCACAGCTTGCCAATGACAGTACTCTTCATTCCTCATTCAATAAAATTCTGTAGTACTCTAATGCTTAAGATCTTCCATAACACTGACCTTCTCAACATCTTCAAAATGGGATGAAGCCAATTTAGTAAATTTCAATACCAAAAAAACTCAAGCCTGCTTTATTACGTAAGAAAATCCTACCTCATTCCCTCTCACGTGTGATAATGTTCCAGTTTCCTTGTAAGATCAGCTTTCTTTTCTTGGGTTGACTGTCACATTCAGTTTATTCTGGCACAAACATACGTATTACTTACATAACTTTTCTATATATTATATAGCTTTTCTATCCAAAAATTTATGGTATAATGACCACACATTTCAGAACATTTTAAAGATGTTCAAGAAAACAAATCTACTTAAGCTTTTCACACAACCAATAAACACCATCTGGTATTTTGGCAAAAGAAAACAGAAATATCTTATGATGAATATAATTTTTGTCAAAAAATTTAAGGTTTCCAAAATGATGCGTACGCCTATTAATCGATAAGAACCAATGCATCATCCTGCACACCAAGTTTCGTCTATAGACCTTGGCTATGACATGCATTACATTTTAGAATGTGACAGTACTAACTAGCACACCTGCTTCCATGAATTTTCTATTTTTACTTTTCATCGATTTTATGTTATGTGTTTCATACATAACAATGTATGAAACACAGTAAATGCACTTTGAAATCAGTGCTTAGGTTATATACAAGTAATCGATGAACACTACATAGCATATGAATTCTACTTATCACCCAATAAAAAACTTATGATCAAAACATTAAGCCAAGTTCTGAGCACTTATAAAATGGGGGGGGGGGATGTAGTTATGTTTTTTTTAATGTCGATCCCAATCCCACTCATGAGTTTTTTTTTTTTTTTTTTTTTTTTTTTTTTTTTTTGCAAACTTACAGTATATATGCACCTTGGGTGGGCTAAGGTTTTTTCCCCAATTTTATATTTTGTGTATTTTATTTATTTTATTTTTTTGCATTTATCTATTTTTATTTATTTATTTCCAGACTAAATAAATAGTCTAGAAATCCTGCTTTAGAGACAAAATACAGAACTTTTTCAAGCCACTTCAGCCCTCAAGTAAATGGGACAGTAGTCTCACACCAGGCAATGCAATTTATCTCCCACCTAAAGACAATTATGAACATCCATGCCCATGGCAGGATTTGAACCCATAGCATGTTGGTTGGAGAGAAGATATGCTAACTATGCCAACCAGTTCAGCAAACAAAATTATTACTAAACAGTTCCATGGGGTGGGCTAAGTAGAATGTTATCTGAAAAACCTTAAAAACAAGAATATCCAACACCATCAGAACTGAGAGGTGTATTCACACAAAGAAACTGCTGCATTCCCATTTGCCCATGCAAATTCTAATTTTGTTACCAAAATACTATGAGGCTGTAGTTTTGAATTATGACCAAAGAAATAAAGGTCACTCATTGTACTATGGCCCATAAATTGTGTTTTTTGGTCAGCTTTTGTCTGTTTTGTAGGATGCAAATTACTTTGAGAATATGCCATAAAAAGTCACCTTTAAGCTACAGTTATCATGAATCTAGAACAATTAGCAAGAACCCTAAAAACACACACACACCTGAAAGTATTCCTGTATATATCAATATACTACAGCTGCCAGAAAGCTTAGAGAAGAAACCCGACTAATCTACAGACATTCATACAAAAGCACATCACTATGTTGACGCAAGAATTACAACTTAAAACACAAGTCAAAGAAAATAAATGAAATATATATTTGTTTTAGAACAAACTATTATTACAAATATGTTTTTTTTAAAAAATCTGTAGCGATCTTCCTATAACATAGTAGTTTGAATTGGAACCAAAGGCACAAACTATACAATGTCTGAAAGACTAATAAAGCATTGTAAACTAGGAGACAATGGAACTTATTCATACAGACTACCACAATTAAATCATGAGGCTCATTCAAGTGATATTCAAAATACCAGGTTTACTATAACCATAAGTTTAAAACAATATTTTTACCTGGAAAAGAAAGAAAAAAAAGTGAGTTACTTTGGTCTTATTTAAATGTTTTTTCATTTCACTTATTTAGTTTTTAATTGACAAAGTAGATGATGAAATACATATATGGCAAAACATATCAACCCAAAATTAGTTGTCAATTGTTTTCTTATGTGAAAAAAAAAAAAGAAATCCCATCAATTTCAAAATATTTAAAATTAATTTTCTTTCAAATTGATTTTCTGTTTCATGATGAAAATCTGTTAATAAGTCATGTAAAAATTTATGCAATGATTAAATGATTGTCTATATCAATTTCATTTCTGATTATGTAATTTACTCATGTATTTCATGGAGGCATGATGTCACTCGCATCCATTTATGCTGACAGTAAACTATTATCTAGAAAGAGAGAGGAGAGCAATCAAGACATGGCATACCACTCCAGTAATGCACTCACATTCATTGTTCTTTGCCACATATCACTAGCAGATCATCAATTGTTGTATTAGAGAAAAAATAAAAATGAAATTAAAACTGATTTTGTATTATATTTATATATCTATATAGATATTGTATATACATTTTAAAATCTGTTATTGTACACACACAAATTGCTTATGGTACAAGAAATGTTGACATATAAACTTTCTTCTTCTATGGTTCTTAGTGGGCTGTTAAGTGCCCATAACTATCTAAGGTAATCTTGGATTTTGTAACCATGATTCCAGGATAAAGTGGTGAGTCCTATGCCTATAAGTATACATTTCGACAATACCCTTCAGTGGGAAAGTATATTGTGTTGTATGTATATTGTGTATGTTCTCCTTGCAGGTTTGCTTGTATGTGGGATGAAACACTCTGCCACCTCCATATGAGATTGATTGAAAAGCCCCAAAAAAGGTTGTTCACATCCTTTTTCAGGGCTTTTCAATTGAAGTTGAATTTTCAACTTAAATACCTGAACTATATCCTCTGCAGCAGTTATCATTCCTTCATTTTCACCAATCACATATTGAAAAAATTCCCTAGGATTTTGTTTAGTTGCATTAGCTAACTGCTGGTCATATTTCACTTTTGCTATCCTTATCAAGCAAGTCGCATTTTTTTTTGCTCGTGAATATATTTCATGTGCAGACTTTTATTTGCATAGTTTGGAGGAAAGAAAGATGAAAACAAGAATATAATTTCTTGCCAAGTATATTTACTAAAATGCAAGTTTTTTGTCAGGGCTTCCATAGCTCAGTTGGTTTCGACAGTGCCCTTCAGTTGGAAAGACCTGGGTTTTGAATACTGTCAAGGATTTTAGTAAATATACTTGGCAAGAAATTATATTCTTGTTTTCATCTTTCTTTCCTCCAAACTATGCAAATAAAAGTCTGCACATGAAATATATTCACGAGCAAAAAAAAAAAAGCGACTTGCTTGATAAGGACAGCAAAAGTGAAATATGACCAGCAGTTAGCTAATGCAACTAAACAAAATCCTAGGGAATTTTTTCAATATGTGGCCAGTAGAAGAAAGAATGATTATGGTAGGATGGCACTGATTGGTGAAAATGAAGGAATGATAACTGCTGCAGAGGATATAGTTCAGGTATTTAATGAGCGATTCATAAAGGTATTTCATTTTTGTGAATGTGACATCATGCACAGATTCAAGGAGAAATTGAATAAACTTGATGTTAATAAGGCTGTAGGACACAATGCTATTTTGCCATGTGTTTTGAGGAGAGAATGTTCCAGGAAGTTAACAGCATTTACATATCTCTTTAATGTGAGTCTTGAACTGTGTCAAATTCCAAAGGAGTGGAAAGAGGGCAAAACTGTTCCGATTCATAAAGGAGGTGATAAGGCTAAGACTTTGAATTATAGGCCAGTCTGTGTCTGGAGTCTTGATTAAAGTGTTACAGAGGTTAGTTAGGACCAAGATTCAGAATTGGGTTGACAACAGAAAAAGACTCTTTGGTGGCCAGCATGGGTTTGTTAAAGGAAAATTGTTTTAGCAATCTGTTGACTTATATAAAAAGGTGACAAATGCACTGGATAAGAGTGATGCATACACAGTGGTATATTTAGATTTTGCAAAGGCCTCTGATATATTGCCACATGATAAGATGGTAATTAAATTGGAAATGGTGGCTAAACAGTAGATTAGTGTGTTGGACTGAAGATTGGCTGTGTGATAGTATCAGCAAGTTGTCTATGGAGGAGCGATATCCCAGAAGAGGAAAGTTATTAGTTACTAGTGGTGCATCCCAAGACTCTGTTTTGGGTCCATCGCTGTTTAATTTGTATGTAAACGATATTGAGAGAGGTCTTAATGGTGATGTGGAATTGTTTGCAGATGATGCAAAGTTGGGGAAAACTGTCAGGAGTAGATTGGATACTGTGGCTTTGCAAGAGGGCTTGAATGTACTGGTTGAATGGGTAAGTGAGTGGGGATGCAATTCAATGTTATGAAGCGTAAGGTTTTGAGGAGTGGAAAGAGGTACTCCACATTCATCCCATCTTTGGGAAGCAAACATGGGATGTAGAGTGCACAATTGGTGGGAATATCTTGGAAGATATAGAAAAGATGAGAGAGCTGGAAGTAATTGTGGACAAGGACCTAAAATTTTGGGGAAATATTGCTAAAATTGTGAGAACAGCACAGCAGATAATGGGAATAATGCAGAGGGCACTGACTTGTAGAAGTAAGGATGTTATGATTCCCTTGTATGAGGCTCTGATCAGGCCACATATGGATTACTCTGAACAGATTTAGTCATCTGGTTTTCAAAAAGATGTATTGGAAAAGGTCCAGAGACGACTGACTAAGGTGGTTTCTGGTTTCAGAACGTCGACTATGAAGACAGATTGAGTAAATGCAATTTGCAGAAATTGGTGGATAGGAGGAAGAGAGGGGATTGATCAAGACATAAGCTGTTAAGGAGTTATTACCAGATTAATGCATGTGTGTGTGTGGGAGGGGATTTGAATAGAATGGGTGAAGACAGGCAAGAGGTCATCTCGGGAAGCTGTATAAGGAGAGTGGTGAATGATTAGAATGAATTGCTCAAAAGTGTGATGAGCACAGAGACAGTGAACATATTTAAGGCACGGTATGATGCATAAACTTTATGTAACAGTGGGGCCTCTCGCAATGATTCTTTGACTCCATGGATGTTTAATAATAATAAAATTGCAGCAGCTGACTACACATCAAGTTGTCATAATATTCTATAATGCACAACAACAGTGATCTATATCACATTATGTATTAAGAGAAGAATCACTGCCTTATAAAATACCACTTTCCAGCATGGCATTATATGTACCCAAGAAGAAAGTGTGCACTGTGCATTATGGAATACTAGGACAACATGAAATCAGCTGCTTTTATACACACAATTTTTAGCCTAGTTGTGAAGATATTTTGCATTCAGCCTTTGGTCATGCTTGGGTCAAGCAAAAATGAAAACAAGAATATAATTTGTCACGTACACAATTTCTTTCCCTTGTGCATTTTGTTTTTCAGTATAAAGTTTGTTATAGTGAGTGAATTTGCCATAAGGGCAAATTCACTCACTATACTCACTATACATGTGGAATTACGGGGGTTGGTAAGTATGACAAGCTTAGGTGTGTGCTTGGCTCAGTGCCATGGCATGTAAAACTGCAAGGGCTGGATGTTGATAGTGCATGGGAGGTGGTTAAGAACTGTTTGCAGGAGGTGGTTAAGAACTGTTTGCAGGAGGTAATGGTTGACTGTATACCAAGAGTCCGAATAATAAATCAAGTAGGGGTTAAATGGATGAATAACACTATTAAGCTTGAGCTGCAAAAAAAGAAACAATTGTGGAGGGAATTTAAGGAGAAAGGTGACCATGAGGCGCAGGAACAGTATAAAGCTCAGGCCAGGATGGTAACAAGGGTGGTAAGAAAAGCAAAAGCAGATTACGAAAGAAAATTAGCCATGCAGGCTAAAGAGAATCCCAAACAGGTTTTTCAATATGTTGCAAGTAAAAGGAAAAATGCTCATGGTAGAATGATCTTAAAAAATGCTGAGGGTAGGGAGGTAACCGAATCAGTCGATATTGTGGAATTACTGAGCGAGCACTTTGCAAGAGTATATCATCCAGGTGGTGACTTTGAAGGAATGGAAGAACCAACAGCTTATACTGGAATTGTGATGAATGAAGTAGAGGTAACTAGTCTATTACAGAACCTCAATGTCAATACATCTGTGGGATTGGATGGTATACCAGCTCGTGTCGTACGTGAAGCGGCTAAAGAATTGTCAGTGCCCTTGACCATTTTGTTTAATTTGAGCCTCGGGTCTGGGTCAGTCCCAAGGGGGTGGAAAGAGGGGAAAATAGTTCCGCTGCATAAAGGTGGTTCCAAGGCTGCTGTTGAAAATTACCGGCCAATCAGCATAACAGGAATCATTATCAAGGTCTTAGAGAAAATAGTCAAGAGGAAAATACAAGATTGGATAGAAGAAAATGGGATACTGTATCGGGGACAGCATGGTTTTGTGAAGGGTAGGTCATGCCTCAGTAACTTGCTCACGTATTATAACACAGTGACGGCTGAACTGGATAAGGGTAATGGGTTTACAGTGATTCTACTGGACTTTGCTAAGGCCTTTGACAGGATACCACATGGAATTCTAATCAGTAAATTGCAGCATATGGGGATGGACATAGGGTTGGTGAGATGGATAGGAGGGTGGTTGACGGAGAGATATCAGAGAGTGGTTTACTCAGGAGTAGAGTCCACAAGACAGCCTGTGACTAGTGGTGTGCCACAAGGATCTGTTCTTGGACCACTGCTGTTTAATTTGTTCATTAATGATATAGGAAAGGATCTGAGAGGAACAGTTCATTTGTTTGCGGATGATGCAAAGTTGGGTGGGGCAATAGTGAATGCAGATGACGTCAAAATTTTGCAGGATGATTTGGATAGATTGGAGGTCTGGGCTAAGGAGAATGGATGTCAATTTAATGTGGCAAAATGTAAGGTTATGCATTTTGGGCGAAAAGATTGGCGGCAGTTTACTGCATTGGTGGAACTGTGCTCCAGGAAATTGATGAGGCACGAGATTTAGGAGTGTTGGTGGATAAGGAATTGAAATTTAGGGGACACATTGCAAAAGTGGCCAAATCAGCTCATCAAATCACTTGGTTGCTGAAGAATACGTTGACAAGCAGAGACAAGCAGGTTATTGTTCCTCTGTATCAAGCCTTGATAAGACCCCATCTCGACTACTGTGCCGAGATTTGGTCACCTAGGTTTCTTCTTGATGGGGAGGAGGTGGAGAGGATCCAGAGGCGAGTGACCAAGATGATAGCAGGTCTGTGGAATGAACCTTATGAGAACAGGTTGAGGATTTGTGGGTTGCAAAAATTGATTGATAGGCAGAGGAGGGGAGATATGATTGAGACATTCAAATTACTGAAGGGTTTCTATAAAATTAATTCAGAAGATATTTTTCAGAACAGGGCTGGTTGTGGGAGGACTAGGGGACATCCATGGAAACTGGGCAAAAGTGTGGTTAGTAAAGGTGTTAGAGCTGGGTTCTTTACTTTTATAGTGAATGAGTGGAATGCGCTCCCTGAGTCTGTGGTGGATGTTGTGACAGTGAATGAGTTTAAGGCGAGGTATGATAGATACTGTATGAATGTTGAATAGTTGTGATGAATATGATTTGGGGCCTCCCTCGATGAGTCTAACGACTCCCTGGAGTAGCCCGTAATAATAGTAATAGTAATAATAACAAACTACTGAAAAAAAATCTCAGCAGAGTCCTGTATAGATTTATTTAATGTTGTACTAAAGAAAATTCAGAATTTTTTACTATAAAAACTATTCCTTTAGCCCTATTTGCTCTAGTGAGAGTTACTACTGTGAAATTATTAAACCAGTAATTCAGTCTTTAAAATAATCAATTAGTCTTACCATTTTACTGCATTTAATGTAAAGCTTTCAAGATATTGTGGAGTTTAACATATAATTTTTCTTGTTTACAACAAACAAAATTATCTTTAACAATATTTATTAACACAAAACTAATAAAAGTTTATCTAAAAAAAAATGTTGTAACTAGCTCTGCATATCAAAACACCTTCACTAGTTCCATGCAAAAACAATGCTCTTAATATTTTCATACTGCAAAAGAATGTAGCATTAAATAGAAATAAACTAAAACACAAATAACAAATAAGAGAACAAAGTGCACTGTATGCTTCAAACATGCACATTATTTCACTGTTAAAATAATGATAAATGCAATATGCTGAACCAATAGGACACAAACTTATTAGATGCAGTAGACAGTAACAGGCAAATGCTTTGATTTAGACAAACACATATACAGCAAAGTGGTTAAGAGCATACATACTGATTAAACAAGAAGAGGAGATGCTATTCCTTAGAAAAGTTTGATCTTTAGGGAGAGTGATCTGATTCTGCTCATTTTCTTCCAGGAGTCCATCTAGACTGCCATGACGCAGTGGCTTCGACTGTGATGTTTCAGAATGCTGGAAGATGGGTGAGAACCTTCCATAAATAAACTTTTGTTCTTCTATTGTAGTGCCATCTCTATTATGAATATTATCAAATGAGGATGTATCTGTGGCACATGATTTTGGCATAGCAGCTAATGGAGCTTGCTTTATAATCCACAGTGATGATTTACTGTTCTGAACATTATGATGACAATAAAAACAGTTGCAATATGCCAGTGCTATCTCTTCATTATTTTGTATGGCATCTGACAACGGAAATGAACCAAATATAAACTGCTGAGAATTACGATAAGTCCTTTCACATATCTCACAATATGAACCCTCAAAATTCTGTCTGGGAAATGATCCATTATAATATCTTGCTCTTTGCCCTTTTTGCCAAAGACAGATAGGACAGCAGTCTTCACACATACAATTTTTAGGATGTGAAGAAACAGACTCATCACTTCTAGCATGACTAGTCATCAATTCCCATCGACAAGAGGGACAACAAAGGATGCATGAACAGGTGATATTGTGATCCAATAGGGATTCATCACTTTTTGGTTTGGAAGATTTTGGTGACTCTACAAACTGAAATGTCTCATGATGAGTTGGAAGAAGGGGACCTTGATATGCTCCCTTTAAATATGAAAAAGGCTGATGCTGTTTAAAAGCAACTTTTTTATTTTTGTAATATCCTCTATCAAGAGTTTGCACAGTTTCCCACTGATGTGGAACAAGGGCATTTGGTATCAATGAAACTTTATCAGAACTAGCACCTGATTTTTCTAGACTAGATAGTGAGAATGAAGAAGTCTGTGATGGAGGTAAAGGATAAGACTGCAAACACCCCTGTGGAGAAGACTTATTATAGCTCTGGTTGGCATAGTTCATCAAATATTTCTTCTGGCCACCAACTTTAGCAGAATCTGGTAGGTAATGAAGAGGCATTATTGTAGTTAGTAAAAGCAACCAAAAAGCCCAGCACATGAGATGACAAAGCAATATTAAATTTAGTATGAAGAATATTAGCAAGGAAATAAATAAATGAAGTTTAATATCTATATATTTTTTTAATCCATTTGTATGTACAGGGTGTCCCAAAATTCACGCAAGATTTAAATTTAGCGCCATTTGTGCGGTAAAGTGTTGCCAACGAGAAAAAAAAAGACAGCATGACAGCTGACAGTTCAGGGTTATTAAAAATGGAGCGCTACACGAAAGAACAACGCGTTTTCATTGTTGAGCAATATTTTAAAAATAATGAAGGTTTGGCAGCTACAGTTCGCAATTTTCGTACAAAATATGGTCGGAATAGTGATTTAACTTCATCAACTGTGAAAAGATTAATTAAAAAATTCAAGGAAATTGGATCAATTAGTGATCTTATACACTCTGCCGTCCTTCAACAAGTCGTTCAACAGAAAACATCGAAGCAGTTCGTGAGAGTGTTGCAGAGAGTCCAGGAACATCAATTTGGCACTGTGGTCTTGAATTGGGCATTTCAAGAAGCTCTCTACAGTGTATTCTCACGAAAGATTTGCATCTTTATGCTTACAAAGTTCAAGTGACTCAAGAACTGAAGCCTACTGACCACACACAGTGAAGAGAGTTCGTTGAATGGATTATGGAACAACAACAAGTGGATGCTTATTTTTCGAACAAAATTATCTTCAGCGATGAGGCTCATTTTCATTTTGATGGCTTCGTTAATCGACAAAATTGTCGCATTTGGGGTTCAGAAAATCCATGAGTGATTGTTGAGAAACAAATGCATCCACAACGTGTCACTGTTTGGTGCGGATTTTGGGCTGGAGGCATCATCGGTCCATTCTTCTTCGAAAATGCGGCTGGTAAGGCAATAACAGTTAATGGTGCTCGCTATCGCAACATGATAATCCAGTTTTTTTGTGCCTAAATTGCAAGATATGGATGCGGACGACATGTGGTTTCAACAAGACGGTGCCACATGCCATACAGTCAGAGAAACAATTCGATTACTGCATGAGTCGTGTAATTTCCCGTTTTGGTGATCAGAATTGGCTGCCCAGATCATGTGACTTAATGCCGTTGGACTTTTTTCTTTGGGGTTTTTTGAAGTCTAAGGTTTATGCCAACAAGCCCACGACCACCCACGCCTTGAAGGAGGAAATTGAGCGCTGTATCAACGAAATTCAGCTACATTTATGCAAAACGGTCGTGGAAAATTTCGACAAAAGAGTGCGTATGTGCCAGCAAAGCCGTGGAGGCCATTTACCCGATATGCTATTCCATGCATAACCATATACTGTATACTTTATGAATCAATAAGAAATTACAATTTTTAATTAAAAACCTGTGTTTTCTATCAAAATTACTTCTTATGTGAATTTTGGGACACCCTTTATGTGGAAAAGAAGAAATTAAATAAGAAATGTACAGATTTTGCATTTCTTTTTTTTTTTTCACATTCTCCCAGCCCTTTATTCCATTGAAGCATGTTACTTGCAACACTACTCAAGTGGTTGCATCATTGTGTTTTCCCAACATCAGCAATGATATCTTGAAAATAAATACAGTGCGACTACAATTTGTGCAGCCTTATTTTGTATAATTTTGAAATAATCACCCTTAATGTGTACCTGCATTTCTTATTAAGTGATAAAAATTAAAATAATGCAGAATATGTTCATGTAGGGCCAAAAATAAAATAATGCTTACAAAATTGAATACTAACTCAAGAAATCAAAAGCTTGCAATAAGTGATATTTTTGTAATAGTTTGTTTTATGCCAGTTATGCACAGTAAATAATTACACATTTAGAATTGTAAACAAATACAGTTCTATGAATGTGTTTGAATAGTGAAGTGGTAATATTTTCATAAAGCGATTTTTTTTTGTGTGTGTATTAACATATATGTTAATTGTAACAAAATGATATTAATCTTAATTATCTGCATGCTGAAAATTATTACATTAGTAACAACTTATGCATTTGTCAACCACATATCCATCTGAATTTTAATATATTTTTGGGGGATAAACAGCCTTAATTTGAGCAAATCTTCATTTCTATGCATATTCCAGAAATGCAAACTATGTGTAAATCACAAGCATACTGTATTAGAAATCTTTCAAAACAGATGGTTTCAAGTGTATATTTTGATTTTTGAGAAAGAAAAACCTGAGTACAAAACCAAATTCTGTGATCAAAATATTTCTTCTAGATATCTGTGCAAATTTTTCAATATAACTAGCTGGTCTGGAGGATTAAGTGAATAGTGTTTGCTATACTACAAGTCTGAAACCCACTGAAGCATCAATATGAAAGTCTTTAGCATAGAAGATTTTAATTATCTGATATGACCCCCATTCTCTTGCTTATTAGGGGCCTGCAGTGAAATATGCACCCACTTGCATACACAAAAATTGTTAATATTGATGGTAAAAATGTGTAGGTTTCAACTTTGTAGATGGGATCATTATGATAAAACTGCTTCACTAACTGGAAACTCACTAATTACTTAGAGATCAATATGAATGCTGCCATTCTTGTATACCAGAAAATCTCCTTGTCAACCTCACCAACCGTTGGACAGAGGTCAGAGAAACTCAAGTGGTCACTCCTGATTTGCAAGGCATCATTCTTTTTACCAAGCTACCATCTTATATTCCTCCTTCTCTTTGTGAATGGATTGCCAGCTTCTCTTTTGGTTACAGGTCATGATTGAATGGTTTCATTTGATTTTCTTCTAATCATATGAACACAAGCATTTACTGGTCAACAACTATATATGATTCAACTCCAATCTCATAAAACCAACTTCTTACTCTCTACTTTCATTCCTTACACCACCTCTGCTCTTTAGAACAGTCTTCCCCATACTGTTTTCTCCAATCATCCCAACCTTCAGGTCTTCAAAAAACAAATTCCTTTCTTTCTTCTAATCCCTTGCCTACACACACAGTACTGTCATGTCATAGCTCTTGGGACCTCTAGTGTGTGAGGTTGATATTTTATATATATATATATATTCTCTGACCATTTTCTCCAAGATCTTACAAAGACAAGTGGTCAAAGTGATAGGTAATTAATAATATTTGCTAGTTTTGTATATTTTCCTTGTTTTGGAAAAGTAATGTTAATTGCCTTTTGCCACATATCTGTAAATTGCTCCCCAGCAAGTATTCTGTTATATAGAAATCATCTCTATGGAAGATAGTGGGAAAAGTTTTATCACTTCATTATGGATACCAATATAACTAGAGCATTGGCATGGGAAAGTAAGAGTGTTTTTTTTTTTTTGTTTGTTTGGTTCCACCTTAACAAGCTGACTAAGCTTCCCATATGAAGAGAAGTAGTTGTTTCTCTTGTCATTCTTTGAACATCAAAAATTCAGGAAGATATGAAGCTTTGTTGATAGTCTTTTGTAAAGCTTTCTTCCAAAACATCTGCAGCTGCTTTGGGTATAGCAACTACCATTTGCTATATTCCAAGGTAGATGAATGGTGTATTCTATAGCTACTTTTCATTATTCTGATTTTATTCCATACTACTTTTGCATTAGCTATGAATGATAGGTGATGTAAACTGTATCAAAGAATGATGTATAATGAATGCACTTTGGTCCAGGCATGTTTAAAAGCAATGAAGTTTGATGCAGTAGGGTAGCTGCTAAACACACTCAAGATATTATGGTTTAAGAAAAAGTGGAAATCAAGATGAAGTTTTTGGACCTGCATTTATCACTGCCTGGATATTATAATCTGTTACATACATCACATTACTGCTTTGTTGATAGGTGTTTCACACTCTCTCAGGATTTTCTTTTCACTTTGTATGTTGTGAAAAAGATACTGCTGGTAAATTTTACATCTGTGAAAAATAACACTGTTCTTGTAAGGAAGCATTTTACAGTATTTCCTCACAAGAACGTTGCTTCCATATACACTCTCTTCAACATCTCATGTAAATAGGAAAGATGGCAGGGGAGCAGAATATGAGTGGAGAGGCATATGAAAGAAAGTACTGCTCCCATTATTCAGAAGAGATTATTGGTGTCAAGCATATTCACAACAATCCAGCCTTTCCTACTGGTGTTTGCACTACCCAAGTCAAGTCCATTCAAGTCATCCATGACAAGTATGAAGTAAGGTGGTTGCAATACAAGATCATAATGGGCCCATCAAGAGTTAATTCAAAACCTAGTGGTAAGTACATAGAATACACTATAATAAGAAATCTCACTGACAGGAAAATGGCTTCTAAGCAGATCTATCTCCAATTGTCTTTATGAACAGCAGTAAAATACCTTAAGGTGAAATATGACTATGAGGCAAACAACTATTGTTGCACACAGAAACATTTTGCAAAGTTTGCATTTCTCTTAAAGGGTTTTAATGTCAGATATTTTAGCAGAATCCATGACAGTTACACTGTAAGAATACTCTTATTCTTTTGACTTGATGATGTATCCAATTTTTGAGAGGTTGAAGGCTTACATTGTAACTTGTGTTTGTCACTTGATTTTGAGAAATACGAAGAGCCAGTGCTTATACCCACCTCTGGAAAAACATTTAATACATCATCTAACATGTTTGGGTCAGTTATTGTGTTTACTTTAAATTTTGATCGATACATAAGTATCGATCAAAATTTAAAGATGAAAATAAACTCCAAACTTAAAATCAGGATCATCCAAAAAATATATGCTCCCACCTCATCCCACACTGATGAAGAGATAGAAGCATTTTATGACTCACTGTAGCACACTCTAGACAAAAAAGAAATAGCAATAAAAAAGCTTTACTATAGTAATGCACAATTTTAATACCAAAGTAGGTCATCCCTCTCACCACATAAACCCAATAGGACCATACGTATATGGTACAAGCAGCAACTCAGGAATGGTTCTTACAGAATTCTCTATCAGTAACAAGCTTTACATTATGAATACATTTTTTAAGAAAGCCCCCAAAAAGAAAATGGACATGGAGAAAAAAAAAATGAAATAGATTATATACTGCATAATAATAAAGAAATAGTTCAAGATACCTCAGTACTAAATCAAGTAAAAACAGGAAATGCCCACTGACTGGTGAGAGCCAAAATTAAAATAAACCCCTAATTGGAAAGAATAAAATGGCTAAACAAAAAAAATCAAGAAGTTTTGACTTAACACCTATTGAAAACAAGAAGGATTACGAAGAAAAACTCAATCAAAATCTAGACTTTATTATTATTATTAAGAGAGACCTCCAGGGAGTCAAGGACATCGAGGGAGGCCACATACTACACACACACACACACACACACCAGCTATATACTTATTCTTGAATTCATTCACACTGCTTGCACTCACAACATCCAATGGCAATCCATTCCAATCACGCACCATCCTCTGAGAGAAAAATCTAGCCCATACATCCTTCTTGGCAGCCTTCATTCTCAGCTTCCAAGGATGCCCTCTCGTCCTTTCCCCACCCTCCATAAATTGAAATCCTGTATGACCCTTTCAGCAGTTTGTAAGTATCAACCATATCATCCCTCTTTCTCCTGTTTGCTAGTGTCTACAATCTACAAATTCTCAACCTGTCTTCATAATCAGTATTCCACAATCCTGATATCATTTTTAACACTCGGCTTTGTACTCTCTCCAATATATCAGAATCACATCGGAAACCAGACCTGTGCACAATAGTCCAAGTGAGGTCTTATCAAGGCCTTGTAAAGAGGCAAAATAACATCCTTATCTTTACATGTGAACGTTCGTTTGAGCATTGCAATTATCTTTTGAGTTGTATTTGCATTCTTTGCACATGGCCCTTGAACTTCAACTTCCTATCTATTAATACTCCAAGATCCTTAGCCTCATCAGTTTCTTCTAGCCTAATCCCACCAATATAATATGACATTGGATAGGTAATCATGCCGAAGTGAATGACTTTACATTTACTGACACCCATTTTCCCATGCCCACAATTCCATCTTATTCAAATCATTCTGCAAGGACTGCATGATTACCCTGCCTATCTTTGCATCATCAGCAAATAACTGTATGTTGCTTGTCAAATCCTTCCCAATATCATTTATGTACAGATTGAATAACAGTGGACCAAGCACTGATCCTTGTGGTACACCACTTGTTACCTTAAACCTTGCGGACTCAGATCCTCCGTATACCACTTTTTGATATCTGTCAGTCAGCCATCCTCTTATCCATGTTAATGTTGTATAACCCAAACCTATTTTCTCCAATTTATGCAGCAGTCTGTCATGTTGTATTCTGTCAAAAGCCTTAGCAAAATCCAAAAGTATCATGGTGTATCCATTCCCCTTGTCTAGTTCAATGGTAACATTGTCATAGAATGTGAGCAAGCTGCTAAAACATGACTTTCCCTTAGTAAACCCATGTTGTTCATTGCAAAGTAGAGATTCACTGTCAACCCATTTCTGAATGCAGGCCCTAACTAATTTTTCTAAAATCTTCACCACCACTCCTGAGATACTAATTGGTTGATAGTTTGATACATCAGTCTTTGCATCACCCTTATGCAATAGAATTACCATACATTCCTTCCATTCCTGCGGAATCTTCCCTGTTCTGAGACTCATATTAAACATCCTGGTCAAAGGAATGATCAATTCAGCTGAACACTCTTTTAGCACACATGCTGATATTCCATCAGTCCCTATTGCTGAATTCTCATTCAATTTGTGCAACAGCTCTAATACCTTGGCCTCACACACCTGCATTTCTTCATATAGTGAAGAGGTAATAAATATGTTTGAAGAAGACATAAATAAAATAAGCAAAAACCTAACAGAAGTAATAATCTCAGCAGCCAACAAAAAAAAAAGCAACAAACAACAAGAAGACCATAAACTTTAATAGGAAACCTTACAACTACTAAAAAAGAGATGAAATATGAAACAAGAAAAAACTTAACTTCTAAAATAGAATATGCATAACTATGCAAAACAATAACAAAAAAGATGAGAAATGAAATAAGATCTCATAACACTACAAAAATAAAAGAAACAATTGAAAACAATAAAAATATGAAAATTCTAAGAAAACATTTATTTGTTGGTAAAAGTCAAATAACTGCAATAAAAGTTAAGAATGGAACTACAATAAGGAACCAAGAACAAATCCTAAGCAGATAGAAGAATTTTATAAAGAACTTTATAATGATCCTTCAATATATAAATCAAATAAATAACTCTTCCCCATCACATATGGAATTCATCCCCCCATTCACTTCAGATGAAATAAAACAAGCATTAAAACAAATGAAAAATGTCCTGGTGAAGACCTAATTCACATCGAATTAAATGGGGAGAAACAACATAATTTACCATGTCACAAACTTACTAAATCTATGCCTAGAAGAGGGAGAAAATACCAGAAAACTGGAAAAATGCTACTCTGATACTGTTATTTAAAAAAGGAGACAAAGAAGAAGTAAAGAGCTACAGGTACTCCTTGACTCACGACAGCCAAAAATTATTATTAAAAATTCTCTAATTCAACTTTGCCACCAGCATATGCATACATATATCACATTGCTTTTGCATACACATCGCAGAATTGCCATTAGTCGACAAGCAAAGCCTATCACCAATACGCAGTAGCAGCTGCTATGATTCACCCACTTCTAACTTATCACAGCCTTTGGCAAGTTAGTTACTAATCAGCAGTTGAAGTGTTAATTTCTCTCGTTGCAAATTTTGTATCTCGTCATAACCCTATCATGTCCAGTAAGAGAAGTAATACTACTGATGAAAATTCCAACATAAAAAAGAAGGCGGGGAAAGCTTTAAGTTTAGATGATAAAATGAAAGTCATTAAAGCATATGACAAAGGAAAGAAAGTTGGTGAAATAGTATGAGAAGAAAAACTATCACATTCAACTGTTTCAACAATTATAAAAGATAGATCGAGAATAATGGAGGCAGCTAAAGGGGCAGTTAATATGAAATGTATAATTTTAACGAAAAAAAGAGAAGGGCCAATTCATGAAATGGAGAAGCTCTTAATGATATGATAGATGATCGAATCAACAAGAATATTCCCAGTTTGTATATGATTCAAACAAAAGCACGCAGCCTATTTGACAATTTAAGGAAATAACAAGAAGATAAACACAGCGAGCATATATTTAACGCTGGTAAAGGTTGGTTTTATTGATTCAAAAGCCGATTTAACTTACATAACATACGAATAACAGGAGAAGCTGCTAGTGCCGATATTGAAACTGACGAAATTTTCAAGAAAAACCTGAAAGAGATGATAAAAGATGAAGGCTATTTGCTAGAGCAGATTTTTAAAGTAGATGAAACCAGACTGTTCTGGAAAAGAATGCCAGAACGAACTTACATTCACAGAGAAGCTACATCACATCTGGTTTTAAGGCATTTAAAGATAGGATTATGCTTCTTCTTGGAGGACATGCTGATGGTTTTAAATTAAAACCATTTCTTGTTTACATTCACAAAACCCCAGAGCTTTGAAAAACATTGACAAGAATAAGTTGCCGGTTTACTACACGAGTAATCCTAAGACTTGGATGACAACTGTTTTATTCGAAGACCGGTTCTTAAATCGTTTTATTCCAGTACGTGCCTACTGTCTTGAAAAAAAAAACATTCCTTTTAAAATTCTATTGCTACTTGACAATGCTCCAGGATATCCTCTTCACATTGACGATTTGAACGAAAATATAAATGTGATGTATCTACCGTCCAATACAACAACTGTGATTCAACCTATGGATCAAGGTTCGATTGCTACATTCAAGACATTATCTGAAAACTACATTTCTCAAGGCAATAACAGCAATGGACAATGATGTTATAACATTAAGCGATTTTTGGAAAACTTACGATATTAACCAATGCATCCAGAACATTGGAACTTCATGGAAGGAAGTATCAGAACAATGTATGCGAGGAATTTGGAAGAAGTTACTACTGCAGGAGACACTCGAAGAGTACAATGAGCATAGTATGTTAGAACAAATTGGTGAAGAAATTGTTGAAATTGCAAGAAAACTGGATCTAGAAATCAATATTACTGATATAGAAGAATTAGCAGATCACGAAGGTGAACTGACTGATCAAGACTTGATTTTCCAAAACGTTGTAGAAGAAGAAAGGAATAATGAGGAAGATGAAGAGAAATCGTTAAAAAAATTTACTGTAAAAGGATTAGCTCAAGTATTTTCTAAACTAAATGAAGAAATTCAGCTACTTGAAAATATGAATCAAGACACTGATCGCTTCACCAAAGTTGAAAAGCAAATTTGAGAAGCAGTCAGATGTTATAGCGAAATATATGAAGAAAAAACCCAACAGACAACATTAACCAATTTTCTGATTAAAAAAAGTTACTCCCGATCACGAGAAATAACCATATGAGAGACAGTTACTCACCTGTTTAATTAAAGACACTGTTAATAAGTTTTTTGTTTATGTTAACTTAAGCTAATTTAAAGGAATTTCAAATTAAAGGTAAGTGCACCATTTTTGATACATGTGTTTATGTATTTTTTCTTAAATTTTTCTTTCTTAATTTTGTATTTATATGTATATGTGTGCTAATAAATAATTTATGAATCTTTATGTAAGTTTATACATTTTTAACCATTATAAGTTAAATAGAAATCTAATTTATGAAAATATTATAACAGAATTATAAAAAGTCCTCGACCTTACGACGGAGAGGTTAGAACATAATAACCCAGTCGTAAGTTGAGGATTACCTGTATACACCAATTAGTACTCTCTAATCTGTACAAAATTCTCACAAAAGTAATAACAAACAGGTTAATCCCTCTTAGACTCAAATCAACCAGCAGAACAAGCAGGATTTCGTAAAGGCTTTAACACAATTGATCATATTCATGCAGTAAAACAAATAATAGAAAAAGCAGAATACCAATTGCCTCTCTGTTTAGCCTTTATTGATTATGAAAAAGCATTTGATTCCATAAAATTAATGCAATAATCAAAGCACTCCAAAATCAGGGAATTAATTCCTGGAGAATATATGGACTCTTCCAGGAAATATACTACACTGCAACAGCAACAATCCAACTTCACGCGAGTAGCAATAAAATATCAATTGAAAAAGGTGTCCAACAAGGAGACTCTCTATCACCCAAAATCTTTACAGCAGTTCTTCAAGAAATATTTAATAATATAAACTGGACAAACCTTGGTATAAAAATTAATAATAGAAACTTAACATGTCTAAGACATGCAGATGATATCATAATTTTTGCAAACACTCCAGAGGACCTTAATATAATGATAGAAGACCTATATCATGAAAGTCGATCTGAAAAAAAAAAAAAAAAAACAGAGAAAAAATTAAAATCATGTTCAACCATTTTGTAACACCAAAAAACATAATAATAGAAAACAATTTCTTGGAAAAAGTCTCTTCATATTACATACTTAGGTCATCTCATTGATCTAAACTGTGGACTCCAAAAGGAAATAAATGGAAGAGTTCAACTTTCCTGGAGTGCATTCAGAAAACTGAAAAGCATTTTTCAAAACAATGATGTCTCACTCTGTTTAAAAAGGAAGACACTGAACCAGTGTATACTTCCAGTCATCACTTATGGTTGTGAAACTTGGTCTCTAACAAAGGCACTGACAAATAAACTAGCAACAACTCAAAGAAAAATGGAGAGGTTGATGCCAAATGGTTGATGGAGAGGTTGTTGCCAAAATTAAAAACAAAAAATGGAGAGGTTGATGCCAAATGAAGAAGTTGATGAAAAATGGAAAGGTTGATACCAAATTGTTGTTTGGTATACTGTGACAAACTGTTCTTGTGCTCTGAAAACACTGGATATTAAAAGATAAAAATTGAAACACCTGGATAAGAAGCCAGACTCAATATCACTGACATCATTCTTCGCAAGTGACTAAATGTCATATGAAAAAGAATAAATTGAATGCTTAAATCAATATTTCTGGGTTATTATAAAAAGCGACCATCTTTATTTTGTATCTTTTACTGAGGCATCGAAGGCCGCAAGAAATTATTTTGTGGGCCACATGCGGCCCAAGACCTGCCAGTTTGATGCCCCTGCTATAGACTTTACCAATTGCACTTTGTGTCTTTTGTACATTTATTTTTTTATGAGTGGTGGTCCACTATACTGGCCAACACCATTCCACCACTTTTTCTGAAACCCATGAACACAACAGCAGGTCTACCTCTATATCCTGGAACAGTCCTTCACAAGTCCCCCCCCCCACCCCAAAGGACTACAACTATTTCTAGTTATAGTTTTTCATAAAAACATAACAGATTCCTTCTTCTTGCCCACATATGACACTGAGATGATATAGGTATTGCAACCTCTCATGTGCAAGACAGATATAAATAGCTGGTATAAAGCAAAACATAAATGAAAGTAAAATACATGTTTCCAGAATGCATTTATGAAAGATTAAGTGTTACTTTTAACTCAGATCAGGGATTTAATAGAAATGAAGTCCAGAATAGAAAAATAAAATTAAACAATTGTTTAAAACCTCTAAGTCATCAATTGAATACAATATCAATATAAAATGCAGTGTGTAGAAAGGCAACAGATATTTCCATATTTTTTCCCTATACATATGTTATGTGTATAGCTTTCCCCTGTTTACACAAGTGAGTAACTCATTAATTTTCTGAGTGTTAAGCCTAGGATATATGAATGGATGGATGAATGAATATAATGTTGAAGAGGTGTCACAACTTTTGCCATCTTTCAACACAATTAACTTCAAGCACAAGGAAAACATAGCTCTGAAATATCACTCAAACTCTGACCATGTTTTCTCTTTCAATTATTTATTTTTTATTTTTTCCTCCCTCAAATATGTAACAGTAAAATAGATTCTTAACAATTAAACAATACAGTTCATTTATTTATTAATAATAAGTAGTAATGCTACCCACAAAAGATTATACTCCTGCAATATGCTAGCCAAATAAGCAAAGTGCTGTGATCTTACTCAAATTCTGACCACGCTTTCTCTTTCAATTATTTATTTTTTTATTTTCCTACCCTCAAATATGTAACAGTAAGATGGGTTCTTAACAGTTAAAGAAAACAGTTCATTTATTTATTTATTTTTAAATTAATCTTACCCATGAAAGGTTGCAAACCTACAATATATTAGTATAATGGGTGAGCTAAATAAATGTTTCTGCTCTAGAAACCAAAACAAGGCTTTTTTTTTTTTTTTTTTTTTTCTTTTTTCCCCCAAGTTACTTCAGGCTTCCAAATAAGCAAAGTGCTATGATCTCACACCATATGATGAAATTCATTTACAACTTAAAGGAATTTATAAGCATCCATACCTATAGTGGAATTTGAATCCATAGCCTTTGATTACAGGACAGATATTCTATCGACTTGACCAACCAGGCAAGAAAGAAAAAGAAAATATTGAAACATTCAAAGATACAATCCAGATTTGTACCTCTGAATATTTCAATATCTTCTTTTTCCTTTGAAGAAGCTTAAGTTAAAACAAAAACATAAAACTTACCAATACTATGATTACTAACCTACTTTATATGCATCTCACCCATGATAGTTGAAATAATAAATTAATATTGTAGGTGGTTAAGGATTACACTCCAAAACCAAGCTGTACAGACCACACAATGAATTCCTCCACGCCATTTCGGACACCAATGATGCGAGATGTGATGATCTCACACTGAACAATGAAAATCATCTACTACTTAAAAAGCTTCAACAAATATCAGAGCCCAAACTGTGATTGATTCAAATCCACAGCCTGTTGGCTGTATAACAAAAATGCTATCTGCTTAGCTAACTGAGATGGCGATACATACATTAGATAATGATACTTATTATATACATATTAAAGAAATTTATCTATATTGAAGGATATTTTATATATGGGGGACCGGAAAGTAATCAATTATTTTTAATAGGTAATTTTTAGCTGATTGTTTTTTTTTAAATAATACAAATTATTAAATTTGATTTTTATTTAAATATTAGCATTACTTTTCTATTTAAAAAATCTGTTTTTTTTTTTAAATTTTAGATTATTTTATTTAATATGGCGGACTTTAAAGTTGAAGAGCGCCATTTACGTCATTGTATGCTGTTTTTGTTTCACCAAGGAAAGAATGCTACTGAGGCTACCAAAATCATTTGCTCAACTTATGGAGACGTATTGAAGGTTAACAAATGTCAGCGATGGTTTACAGAAAAAAAAATTTTGATCTCTCTGATCGTCCTCGATCTAGAAGACCTCTTACGCAAGATGACGATGCTTTTAAGACTCTCGCTGAATCAGATCCAAAACAAACCATACAAGAATTAGCAGAGAAACTTAATTCATCATGGTCAACTGTCCAAGTACATAAGAGTGGCAAGGTTCTTAAACAGGGTGTATGGGTACCGTATGAACTGTCAGAAAACAATAAAGCACAGAGATGGGCGATTTGCAATTCATTGTTGACCAGACAACAAAATAACCCCTTTTTGGAACGAGTTGTAACTAGTGACGAAAAATGGGTGCCGTATAAGAATAATAAATGCAAAAAACAGTGGCTTTCTCCAAATCAAACTCCAATTCCAACACCTAAAAATGGACTTCATCCACAAAAGGTTCTGTTGTGCGTTTAGTGGGATATTCATGGAATTATTCATTACGAACTCATTCAACAAAGACTATCACAGCAGCCATCTACTGTGAACAATTAGAGCGACTACATCAAGCATTGTTAATCAAACATCCTGCGCTTGTCAATCGAAAAGGGGTAATTTTGCAGCAAGATAATGCAAAACCACATTCTGCAAGAATGACTCAAGAAAAAATTAGGCAGTTAGGATGGGAACCTCTACCACATCCTTCATATTCGCCGGATATTGCCCCTAGAACACAGCATAAGAAATAAAACCTTCCGTTTGCAACATGATGCCCAAAGGTGTTTGATATAATTTTTTACCTCCAAAAAAAAAAACTTTTTTCAAAAAAGGAATTCTAAACTTAGTAGATCGTTGGAATAAGGTTATAATTAATGATGGCAATTATAGAATTGAATAATATTAATTTGTTCTTTAATCAAATTTATATTAAAAATGTAGTTCAAAAAATTTATTACTTTCTGGTCCCCCCTATACTATTATTATTATATTACCAATCTGGAGCTGAGTGGATCTTTGCTTGTAACCAGACTGTGGCTTTGAATCCTGGATGGTAAACTATTTCTCCTATCGGATATGAGAACCATTTGCTTATCAGAATACTGGAGTAATTTGAAAAAAATTCCTTATTTTGCTTTTACTAAAAAGTTGCTGTATTATTTAACCTAGGATATACTACTGTTCTTTAAGGTAACACTTTGTAAGTAGGATCACCATAAAAATTTAATAAAAATTATATTATATCAACGTTAAAGAACACTTCAGCAGTCAAATGCTTCTGCAATTCATCATCTTGGGAAAGAGCCCTAGTTCAACTGTAGTTCAACTGAAGGACTCCAATAGGTTATTTTCAGAAAGATAGTAAGTTACTCTAATTTAAGCAGTAAGTAACAAGTTCTCTCTTTCTACCCACTTCTCACAGAAAACTGTGAGAAGTGGCTTTTCTTTCTGCTAAACTATTAGTCAAAGACATATCATCATCATGCATATCAAGGATTTAGGCCTAGCATGGCCTGTTCTGGCCTTAGAAGTCATCGTTGAATCATTTAAGAGGACGTCCTGGTTTTCCTTTTCCTAATGGCTTGTACTTTAAGGCTTGTTTTGGTAATCTTTCTGTTTTCATTCTTTGAACGTGTTCCATCCATTTATGTTTATATTTTTTAATTTTTTCTATTACTGGTTCTTGGTTTAATTCTTTCATAATTTCTTCATTTCTTTTCTGATCAAATAGGGTATACTTTGCAGTTTTTCCCATAAACTTCATTTCTACTGTTGTTAATCTTTGTCTTTTTTTTGTTTTATTGTCCAGATTTCGCTTCCATACATTAAGACTGGTAGGGCTAATGTATTGTATACTTTTAGTCTGGTTTGTTTTTGAACTAGGTTTGGTTTAAATATAGAGTTAATTATACCTGTTATTTTTAAATATTTTGAAATTTTTACGTTTATATCGTTTTCATTTTCATATGTGATCGTACCTAGGTAGTTAAATGAATTCACCTGTTCTAAGATCTTGTTATCTATTACTATTTTAATTCTTGCTGGATCTTGTCCTTTAAAAGCCATAGTTTTTGATTTTTCTGTTGATATTATCATACCATAATCTTTGGATATCTCGTTTAGATCTAAAATAGCTTTCTGTAGTTTATCTTCAGAATTTGTAATTATTATTTGGTCGTCAGCAAAGAGGAGCATTTACGTTTACTGTAGGAGAAAGTTTAATTCCTTGATGTAAATTTTTATTCCATTTTATTATTTCATTTAAGTAGATATTAAAAAGAGTTGCTGAGAGGGGACATCCCTGTCGGACCCCGTTTATCTCTCTCGTATATGATATCTCGTGATTTAATCTTATTTGTATTTGATTATTTTCATATATACTTGTGATAGCTTTTAGGATATTATTTGGCATTTGTCTTTCTTTTAATATGTTAAATAATATATTTCTTTTAACTTTGTCAAATGCTTTTTCAAAGTCAATAAATGCAATATGTGTTTCTAAATTGTATTCTCTTCTTTTCTCTATTATTAATTTTAGGCAAAAGGCCAGGTCTATACATGATCGTCCTTTTCTAAATCCATTCTGTACTTCTAAAATAAAGTTTTCAGAATATTTCATTAGTTTGCTATTTAAGATTCTGCTATATATTTTGTAACAGGAATTTAGTATACTGATATCTCTATAGTTTTTAGGGTCATCTCTATTACCTTTTTTAAAGATAGGATTCACAATTACTTTTTTTCCATTCTATTGGGGGGATACCAGTTGAATAAATTTTATTTAAAAATAATAAGAGTCTTTCTTTGAATCTAGTTCCTGCATATTTATATAGCTCTGAACCTAGTTTATCTTCTCCAGGTGATTTTCCATTTCTTGTTTCTTTCAGGCTGATTTCTAATTCTTCTTTAGTTATTTCCTTTTCATTTTCATTAATTGTTTGCCAGTTGTCTTTTTTAAAATATTTGTCTGTCCACAATTCTGTGTAGTAATTTAGAAATTCTTCTAATTTCAATTCAGTGTTTAATTTTATGTTTTCTTTGGTATCTGCATTTAAGTGTTTCAAAATTTTATATACATTGGGCCTTATTTTATATAAATCATGTTCTAAATTAGAAACAAATTTGTTCCATGATTCTCTATGTCTTTTTTTGACTTCTCTTTTAGCTATGGCTCTCATTCTTTTATATTCTATTTCATCTTCTAATCTTTTACTGCTTAACCATTTGTGATAAGCTTCTTTTTGATTATTTCTTTCATTGTATCATCCCATCGTCAAAGACATATAATAATAAAAAAAGCTCCTGACAGACTTGATCAGCAAGTGGTTAAAAATAATAACAAAAACTACATCCATTTGAACATTCAGAGTATAAGTACAAACATAAATCATGTACTTCCACTTACAGGCATTTACACTTAAAATCAAATTTCTGAAGGATCCAGCATAAATAGAGCCACGAACATCATCTCAGAAGAAAAAGAACTCTATGATGAACTTACTCATTTATCAGAGACATTAATAAAAAAATGCTGTCCAAGGAATTTAATCAACAAGATTCTTCATAGCAATACCCAACAACAACACAATCTACCATCACTCAATACAGATTATCCATAGTTATTCCTTATGCAGGTATAATGTCAAAAAAGATTGTAAAACTTTTTAAGACTTTCAACATCAGAGTTGCATTCAAACCGATTAAGACTGTCCATCATGTTTTAAGATCGCCAAAACACATTAATGCTTTTTTTTCAAACACGCTGGAGTGTACAACATCCCATGTGCTTGTGGCCTAAACTATATAGGACAGACGTTCGATAAGCCCCGAAATCCGGAAAAAAAAAAACATATAGGAGATGTTAATAACAACAGAACAGACAACTCAGGTCTAGCCCATCATTTTGCGATTACAAACCATACCATCGACTGGGATAGCAGCTCCGTGCGTTATCTAGAAGAAGACTTCCGTTGTAGAAATTTCAAGGAAGCCGTAGTAGTCCTCCACTCTGGAGAAAATCTTAACAGAAACCAGGGAATGATAATAGCTGACATATGGAAAACCTCAATAAGATTGCTCTACCAGAATTTAATTTCACTCAAAACTACAGAGTGTGCTCTCACAACAGTGACTAACACAACACGCTCCATATGTGCAATGTTAGGCGTTCTGTTTTAATTTATACAATAGTGTTACTCCATTTTCTCTGTACTAGCCACTTTGAGTTTTCTCTTACTGTTATAAGCTCTGAAGAAGCCGAACAGCCATGTTCGGCTTCTTCAGAGCTGTAAGCATTAGATGTTTATAAATCATAATTATATGTTTGAATGACCAAATATAATCTCAACAATGAACAGTCTTACAGTTTCTTAGCTCCATTCAGTTATATTTGTTCCTGGTCTCAGCACTCCACAAATTCTGAAAATAACTGACTTTCTATGAATGAAGCTCAACACTATCTGCAGTCTATCTACTCAAACAGGTAGTCATCTCCCTAGATCAGTGGTTCTTAACCTTTTCGAAGTCATGGAACACTTTTGATTAATAGAAAAATCTGGGGAACACAAAGCATTAGGGTCATAAAACTATGCATGTACTTGCATAGTTTTATGACAATAAAAATATGTATGTACTTGCTTTTTATAAAAATTGAACATTTTAATGCAATACATGAGCTTGTCAGCTTTTGCAGATTTCAGCAATATCAGGTCTAATATGTGATATAGCTACCCTCATCTCTGTCTATATTAGTAAGTCTTTCACGCTTTTAATTTTTATATTGGATAATATTGAAAAACCGATCTCACACAAATATGATGTTGAAAACTGTTTACAGTGCCCTTTGTGAAAGAGCTGGGTATTTGGCTTGGACAAAAATCCAAAATTCCTCAAGAGTTATTTCAGAGAATTTCATTTTTAGAGTACGATCCGTTGACCAGGTAACTAATAATTTTTGTTCTTCTTCTTGTAATGAAAATTCACATCTCGATGTATTAACTGTGCCAAATGGATTTCGTATCCAGTAATAATTGTGTGTATTTAAGGAAGGAAAGTAACTTGAAATCTTTTCTTCCAATATAAATGTTCTGTTATAACGGAAATAATTCCCTCGACATTTTTATTATGGAGTGAAGGAAACATATCTACTGTATTTTTTTCTGATATGCGGTTTTTTCAGAGATACTTTTTTTTCTGAAAAGCTGAAAATTTGTCGGTGGATGTCAAAATATTTTCATTTTCCCCTTGGATACTTGTATTAACGCTATTTAAGTAATTAAAAATATCGATTAATATACCATTTTAGCTTGCAAAAGCATCTGTACCTTCATTTTGAAAAAAAAAAAAAGCTAATAATTCATTTCTAAGTTCTAAAATTCGGAATAGCACTTTACCCTTCGATAACCATCTTATTTCAGTGTGCAAAAGCAATGATTCGTACTTGGCTTCCATAGATATGCAAAGTTTTTTTTTTTTTTTTTTAAAAAAAAGGCGTGTTTTTAAAGGGCTTTCTTGACGATGTAATTTACCATATTTACAACTTGGTCTAGTACAGGTTTTAATATTGCCGATAATGTTTTTGAAACTAGGGATTCTCTGCGCAAAAAAACAGTGCGTAGATACAATATTTGGGTTTATTTTCTTTTTCTAGCATTGATAGATAACCATGCATACAAATTCCTACACACAGTTCCAATGAAATTTTTAAATTTTCTAAATATGACGTAATAGAGTCAAAAATATTTTGTCCTATTTTATGTTCGGTAAGTTCTCTGCAGGATAGAAATCCATTCATTAATGAAACATTGCGCTATTGGATAGTTTTTCTGAGTGTAATTGGAAATAGTTTTTCCAATTACACTCAGAATTGTGTCATGTGACATCTTTCACCGGCAGAACACTTGTAACCAGTTCACGGAACACAAGTGTTCCAGAGAACACCGGTTAAGAACCACTGCCCTAGATGATTTCAATGTCTAAACTGTAACTGGCTTCTCATTTCCAATTCTACTGACCATGCTGAAGAGATACAGAAGTATTTGCTGTAGGAAATGATACCAACCTGAATACTGAATAACTTTGTCCATCGCAAAATATTTGATCTTTGCTAGAGTCCCCCCATCCAGATATATCAAAGAAGTCATCTCTTCTCTCAGTAGTAAGACCATAATCTTGCCTATGTTTCCTCTCCCACAATATTCCCCTCAATCAGTAATTCACATGCTCGTGTTCTTTGGCACTAGAACAGTGGAATGTGATCATTCTGGGATTTCTACTTTTCCTTTCAATAAACTATTGCTTCCACTCTCCTGATCCAAGGTATGCAGTCCAAAAGAAAATTCAGCATACTGTAAAGTGGCTTAACAGAAGAACCCAAGTCTTATTCTTGGCCTGCACTGAAGTACATGACAAATACAAATGACCATTAACAAATCCAAATGAACTTTGAAAGGAACAAATGCTGAAAACTTGTCTCCCATACAGCTGTACACTCTGATCCCTTGCAAAGGCCACTGGACATAATGCCTGCACATCTGCACAAATTATCAAGCAAATCACAATGCCAGAAACAGTACATGGGCTCCTGTTTTCCATTACCAGAAAGATCAGAAGAATCTTAAATAATCTCAACAAACATCTCTGATCTTGAAGG
Organism: Typopeltis vanoorti; assembly: GCF_054136105.1. Lineage (NCBI taxonomy): Eukaryota > Metazoa > Arthropoda > Arachnida > Uropygi > Thelyphonidae > Typopeltis > Typopeltis vanoorti. Next base: position 73,533,232 of record NC_143567.1, on the reverse strand, counting down.
CAGGTATTTCCCCAGTTATATTCAAAAGTTGCATTCCAGAACTAACACTCGTCATATATATCATCTCTACACTCTTTTATACTCAACTGGTATCGATCTAAATATATGGAAGGAAACATATTCAGCCATTCTAAAATTGGAAGATGTTTATTGTTAAACTACTGCAAAATCAGTTATCTCAATTCTCTCTAAAATAATAAACACATCAACAGGCAACTTCTTTGCTACTTGGAGATTCACTTTAATCTAGGAATGCAAGCATGGATTCTGTCACTCTAAAACCATGGCGGATCTCATAACTTACATCACTCACTCCTGGACACATTCTGTGCCATGGGAAAGTTTGGAGAAACCTGAGAGAGTGCTCTTGACATGTCAAGATCATCTGATGGGATACAGCCCTGAGACTTCTCCATATGCCACCCTTTGGTTTACTTTCATTCTCTGTAACCGGAGGTTTTTACTCTGTTTATCATCACATGTTATGATGGATGACTTCCACTGTTCAAAGTTTCTCAGCAGTGCAGGAGTGCTCAGGTCTCTGTTTTTTTTTTTGTCTGACCATATCAATGATCCTATCCATAGTTTTGCTGACAACAGTATATCATTCTCCTATTCATTCCTCCAACATCCCAAATTTCAAGAACTTCTACAACCAGTACTGGCACTTAGTCCATTGTTATTGAATCTTAACATTAATCACATTGGGAAGTATTTGACTGGAGACATCTAGCTATTTACTGATGGTGCAAAGACAGGCAGGGTAAGCTTGGAATTCAACCGAGCTGCTGCTATTGTAGAATGATTTGAATAGTCTGGAATTGTGGGAATTTGAAAATGGTTCTCAGTTCAGTATTAGTAAATGTAAAGTTATGCAATTTGGTGTGATCAGATACGTTTTTCAGTAAAAAAATCTAATTTACCATCCTTTATTTTTGATATACAAATAATCAGAAAGAATCATACTTCTCTTCTGATATACAAGGAAAGACCAGAAGTAAATGCCACATTGTGTAAATTATCTCCTCAGTCTCAAAAAATCTTGACATCCTTATCTGCTCAAGATGATACTTTTCATCTGCTCATCTACTAACTCTCACAAATCTCAAATTCACCCAACCTAAGAATGCTAGTTCTGATGTTTGGGATAGTGCACTAAGGACTTCCCTAAAAATTCTCAATTCTGTGCACAGGAAGGCAGTCTGGCTGATCAATGATCCTAGTAATGCTGTTTTACATACAACCCTTTTCAGCCTTATCTGGAAGGGGGACTTTCTCCCATGATGAATGCCATGGATGGCACCCATCATTCTTCTGCTTTCTACTAAACCTGTTAAAACAAGCAGTAGCTACTGAACATCCATTCACAGTAATTTCAAAACACACTGAATCTGCTTGTCTTCTTCCTTCCTATTTCATTCTAACTGCTTAAGAATGAAACTTAGAGGCAGTTTTTCTATTTCTATAAAATGTTCACCTACAACCTCCAGCTCATCAGTAGAAATATCAACAGGTTCCTCCTCCTTCAATTCTTGCCTACTCACGACATCTCTTATGTATCAGATTTATAGTATTTTCATGGACTCTACTACTGCCCACAATCATTCCTTCATTTTACTCTAAGCATGTAAAAACATGGGCAACTACTGATCAACATTCGTCTACAGTTCAATTTCAAACTTTGTCATTCTCCTCTTTCATTTCATGTGCATCTACATTGTATTTTCCCCAAAGACTTTCAACTGCTCAGAAACAGATTCGTTCTTTCTCCCTAACTACTTTTCCACACTACTATAAATTTTGCCACCTGTTTTGTGTGGACACACATACACACACAATGCAGCATAAGTGTCTGAAAATTTAAAACCTTTACACATGTTCTCTAATTTAAAAAAAAGAGAAATTAGTCTAATTACATACAATTGGCAAAAGACTTTCTCCAACTTAAGGCAGCCATCGAAAGATTCTAACTTTTCATAAGTCAAGCAATTTCAATGAAAATCCCATTAAGCACTTGCCAGTAGAAAAATAAAATTCACAATACCAAAGTAAAACTTATTGACTATTCAAAATGTAATACGAAGAATTTCTTATTTTAAGCAATAACTATCATATATGCTCTCTAGATAGAGTAGAAATACTGCAAAACAAAAAATGTCTTCTGTAACATGCATACAAGAAAAAATTAATGATCTAATACTAATGCAGTGCATGACAACATACAACTGTTATATCCATAGCTATTAATTAAGAGTTTTAATGATTCAACTTCATGAATGAGTAATAACAAAATAATTATTCTTAATTCTACCTCTACTAGCGGCTTTAAAATAACTCAAATCCTACAACAAAATCTGATCTATAAAACTGTCAGAATTTGATTTCTGAAATAAGAAATTCTATTTTGAATCTATGATTCTTGCATCGTAAACAGGTTAATTCCACAAAATTGTTTCCTCTTGCCAAAAATACAGACAATTTTATATTAGTGCTTTGTTTAATATTCTATATTCATTAATTTTTGAACTTTTTTTTCTATTTTGGTTAATCATTTCACTAAATTACTAATAGACAAAACAACTCTTTCATACATCTCAAGAATGAACTCCAATATTTCACTTCATAGGCTTCTTGTTTATAAATATGCATACTAATCAAAACACTCTGTTTTCCTGATATCAACAATTTGTCTGCACATATGGTCATGTTATTTTCTCTGGCAAGCAATAATGGCAATGCTATGAGTTCATCTCCATCTGCTAATTTTTATATCTCAACACAATCTATGTAAAAAGTCCTCATTCCAAGTTCCTCTTCTCCTTATATCCTACATGGGAATTAGAGAAAGGTCTTTCCAAACATACGTAAGTGGTAAATCATCTTTAGAGATGTTATGAATACAACCTTTTTACATGAAATCAGAACCATAAGACTTCTCTGTAAAGTCTGAGTTGGAGGAGACATCATGATACAATGTTCTATTTAAATATGGAGACTTTTGACAGTGTTGTGGCAGCGGTGTTACATATGCAGTACTAACACAGATCTCAGGAAGATATAATAATCATACAATAGCATACGATAGATATAATAAGAATACCACATAGCATGTGGTATGCTTATTATATTTATTTCAGTGGAAGCATATATAATTAAAGTTCTCAAACACTTATGAAAACTAGGGGAGTTTGTTGAAGCAGACCACAGATTCTCATAAACTTCACACACAACTTTAAAGGAATTCCATTCATGTTCAACAAGTCATTAAATTCCTGCTTGGTACCCTTAAGATCATGATTAGCTTCCTAACAACAATCGTCCTTCAAATTAACCTTTTATTTGTCAGGCCTTAGCTTCTAGAATATTACAAACTACATCAACTAACCCAGATCTTTATCTTCCTGTCATCTTATCAAAACAACGGTTTTGCTAATATTTTTTCTCCTATTCCATTTAAATGACCATACCACCACAGATTTGCTAAATCTGTGGTGGTATGGTCATTTAAATGCTAACAATGCTAAGATCTTTCCTAATATATCCATTTTTAATATGATCCTACAACTTATACCATTTATTCAGAAACTAATTTTTCTCTGAGGTCATGGATTGTAGTCTCTATGCTTAGATCAACTGTTTTATTTCTAATTCAACTCTGAGATCTGTAAGTTAACACTGGTTCTGAACACTGTCTTATATACTGAGGGAGTTAATTATATACTATTAGTTTAGTGTTCTAGCTAATTTCTTATTCCATATAAAGTCATTCATATGGCTCTCCATCATACCAGCTTTACTTATTCTATTATGCATTTCTAAAATGTGTTATGCTATGTCACTAAAAATTGTGATGAAATAACTAAAATACTTTGCTTGTTCTATAGAGAACAAGCAAAGTATTTTAGTTGGAGAACATCAAGTGTGTTCTCCAAAGAGAACACACTTGATGTTTTCAGTGTTCCTGCATATTTTTGCAGTTTTTTTTAATGTGTTTTATCACAGACTTTCACAACAAATTTGGTATACAGGAGAAATTCAATTTAGTTTCATTAGAGTTCAGAAGACTTCCACTGGATTAACTTCATCTGCATAAAGTAAAGAGCTGGGTTAGCCCATTTCCTTCATATTATGATCTATAGATGAATGACAACAAAGAAAGCATACAACCTTGTCTTACACATGATTTTACATTAACACATCTTCAAGTATTCCTTCAATTCTAATGGCTGACTTCAGATTAAGTATAGGTAATATACTGCTCTATATAATGTCCTATAATTTTAGTGTTTTTGCTATTAACACTTTATCAAAATTTCTCTTCCAGATTTACAAAACAGATCATTATTATATTCATGATTTCTCAAGTATTTTAAAAGAAAATTTGATCCTGACAACCTCCATTTACCTAAACTCAGTAAGTTCTTCCTTAACCTTTCTCTTCAAAATTTTCTTAGTCGATTCTTGAGTAAGCTGGCATAAATCTCACCTGGATCTCTTAGTTGTGGCTATTTGGAATTACAGCCAAAGCAGATCATGAGGCCAGTATATCATGTCTGAAGAGTGCATGTGTTCTTCTGACTAGTTTTCCCTATTAGAAGTACCTTCTTATATGGGGAAGCTCTGCAACTCAATCACTTACATCTAGGATGAAAACCTAGAAGGGGCTTTTCAACTGAAGGTAAGTTAGCCAATCTCATATGCAGAAAAAGGGTTTCCTCACAGACTCAGGATTTTCATCCAAAAAAAAAAAAGTCAACAGGCACAATTAACAAATACACTGTCCTCAGACTATTAGCTGAATCAGCAGGCCTTCTGATATCAATGAGAAAATAAGAATGTTTATTTACTAGTTTATTCCATTTCCAATAAACAAATTTATTGTTATAATAGTTAGTATGATCCTGTATATCTTATTTATCTTTGTTAGCCTAATATTCCAATTTTTATCAGTCATCTTTATATGAAGAATAAAAATTTTCCAATAGTCTTTAACCTGACAATTAAGAATCAAATCTAAAGTTCAAACTTAAAAATTATATGATTTTGATTAACTTGATAATGTGTGATTTTGAGTTTCTCAAAATCACAGATGTTAATTCAAACTGAATTTACTTTATTTAATTTATTTTAGATATCAAGTTGTATCCAGAATATGTGCTATGAAAAATATTTATATTGGAAACTTATTTTACTTTCTTGATAAAATATTTCAGCAAAGCATTTGAAAGTGCTGTCACTTTTCACTTCTGTAAAATCATAAATCCTATTTAAATTTATTTATTTTAATGAAAACAATGAGAGATTCGCATGCAGCCAGTCATGAACTATTAACATGATATGAAAAATATTAGATAAAGCTGTATCCAGAAGTGCTGTGAAAGAGACATTAATATAGGAACCTTACTCTGACATTTTCTAACGATATATTTCACAATAGCATTTGTAAGTGCTATGGATCAGTTTTCACTTTTGGCAAAATAAACTATTATCCATTTATCATAAAGCCTACAAAATTATTTATTTATTCATTTTTTATGGCATCATGAAAGAGATACAAGATAGAAGATGACAGCTCAGTGAACGAAGATAAAATATATTATTCCAATTACAAATTTAAGCTGAAGAGATTATCATCAAATTCATCATCATGCAGTCTCCCTTTGTTTTTAATTCTAGGTCAGAATTCCAAAAATCATGCAATAAAATTAAAATGTAGTTTAGTCTTAAAACTAAATTAGTATTCAGATTACTTAAAAAGAATAATCTAAAACTTACCTCGCTGCATGACAGGAGAAGGCTTGCTCAGAAGAGCAGCTAAGCCATGATAAATAGCTCCTTGTTTAGCTACCTCTAAGGTCACAACTGGTCCAGTTCGAGTCATTAACTCAGCAGCTCTAAAGAAGAGATACTGAATTATTTTCAGGCACAACATCTTGAAAATATCAGCAGCAATCAAGAGAAATTATGTGGATGACCACAACTAAGTTGTCTTTGATAGCTATTATAAACCCCTAAAAGTTTCCCAGAATAGGCATGAATTACAAACCCAATGGAATGAAAGACTAAAATATAAAACTAAATATACCATCATTTCCAAGTATGTACCTTCAAGGAACATATGGTTCCTTGCAGGTACATACAAGTAATACTTAATTTTATTATTACTATTTTCCTATCAACAATTTTCTTACAAATTAACCAGAAAGTATTCTGTTATTTGTCAGGTCTCCAATATGGTCAGCAGTTAGATTTCTTCTTCTAAGGCATTTTTTAAGTATATCAATACATTTAGATCAGTAGTTTGAAAACCCAAATCAGCTTTCAAGTTGCATTCAATACATTATCTAAAGACTACCTAGAATTTCACATGGCATATTCTGGTAATTGGACCACATATTTTTAATAAGCTATATAAAACACAATGAATTAATAAAAGACCCAACAAGTTTCGTAAGTCGTTTGCTTGACTTATATCTTCAGGGTAAAAGGTAACTTAAAGTTTAAAACACAAAGAAAAGAGAAATTATTAGTAATAGTTCATACTATACAGTTGTAGCCATCTGACTATTCATAAAATTAAAAATCGGAATGTAGATTCAAAGCAGTGCTGAGTTCAAACAATGCTGGATGATGCCACGTTCTGTTGTTCACGTTCATAATGTCCGAAGTCTGATTGAGGTATATTTTTTATTAAAGTTGACCAAACTTGGTGGAGAATTAATTCTTGATTTTTATTGTATTGTGTTGGTATTTTAAGCATGTTTGGAGCTTCTTTAAATTTCCTTATGTAACAGTTTTTTTCTATGTACGACATGTTTATTTTCTGCCAGAGTACATTGTGGCCGGTGGAAGTGGTATGGAAAGCTAGACTTGATTTGCGTTCTCTTCTGTTTTGCACATCCTTTTGGTGTTCGTTCATAGGGCAGAGAGGAAGATCTGGGGAAATTCACATGATCCAGTTTATTTAAATTTCTATAAGAGTTCAGGCCATTTATACTCAATATTTTCTATCCATCTCCTTCTAGGTCTTCCTGGCAGTACCTTTCCTTCTACTCTTTTCTTTTAGTGCTACACAGTGATCAGCATTCATTTCAGTATAATTATGGAGACTACAACCATGCTAAAAATAATTACTTTAATTTTTCCGACATTTCGACCTTAATATTAAGGTCATCATCTGGAGTGTGTGTGTGCATGCGCGCGCGCACACACACACACAAAGAAAGCTATATTACATTTCAAACAATATGCTAAAGTGACAATGATTTGATCAACCTGATCTCTAGTGGAAAAAAAAAACTTTGTAAACAAAATTAAAGACATTACACTAGAAAAAAGTGATTTATTAGTCCGTTTGATGTCTCTGTCCTTTTCATAAATAGCCCAATTAATGACACAATTCTTCTTTTACAGGACAAATTCCCACCTGATATGAGAGCACTTTTTGCCCATATGCTACATTCTGGCTATTTTGTGTGGCAAAATACTTTTTACCTGAAAAAAAGAAGGCACAGCCAGGGACTTACCTTATCTCCCCCCCCCCCCCCAATTGCTAACTTTTATATGGAAGCTTTGAGCAATGTGCTCTAGATTTCTTTACTTTAAAACCCAAAGTCTGATGATGTTTTTGTTATCTGGTCCCATGGTCGCCAGACATTAGACACTATCCTCGAGCCACCTAAACAAACACAATTCACAAATGAAATTGAAAGTCAGAACACACTTCCGTTTCTAGATACACTTGTCACATCTTCCATCTGGCAGTCTTTTCTTCACTGTTTACCATAAGCCTACACATACTAACTAATATATATGTTACCGCTAAAGTGCAGAAATCAGTTATTCTGTAGATTATCTAGGTATTGTGCAGATTAACTACGGTGATCCGTTAATGTGCGGAAAATTGTTTCATTTCTCAAATTACCTAGGTAATCTGCACATTACCTACTAGGCACTCGTTAAAGTGAAAATAAGATCTTTGCTGGAACAACAGCAACGTTTCTGTATGTTTAAATTAAGATAATGTTATTTATTTTTTGATATCTAAAGAATCAAGTTAATACAATCAAACAATCAACAAATTAGTTGATAGAATCAATCATCAATCAATTAATATAATACAAGGAATCAAACGGTTTAAAATATTATTACAATTAAGAAAAAAAACATATGATAAAATTATGTTTACTTATTAAAAAACCAAACTAAAAGTGGAGGGAGAGGGGGGAAGGAGTAGGGAAAGGAAATGAGAGAAACAAACTTTTGAACTTTAACGATACGGAAGCCGTTAATGTGCACATTACCTAGGTAAAATGCGGAAAACTCTTGATTCCGCACGTTAACGGAGCAAATCAGTTAATCTGCAGATTAGCTAGGTAATGTGCACATTAACGGTTTTCACACTTTAGCGGTAACATATACACACAAACTCTTACTACCACCCAATGCAAAAACTGTCTCATTAGCACACTATAAACAGGGCTTTGAAAATTTGCTCCATTTTTCAGCAACCTTTCTGAAAAATGGCTACAGCAAAATTCATTACAAGACTCCACTTAAAAACAAAAATAAACTAGATTACAATAAAACTATAGCCATTCCATATATTAAAGGGATATCAGATAAAATAAACAGAATACTACAGATATACAACCTTAATACCACCTTTAAACCTCCTGCAAAATTAAAGAACTTATTCAACTCATCCAAGGATCCACTTCCTCTGCTTGCTCACCCTGGAGTATACTGTATTAATTACACCTGCAATTTGCCTTATATAGGAGTGAAACAGGATGCACAATTGCTATCTGTGAAAAAAGGGCAGTGTGTGTGTGTGGGGGGGGGGACATAAATGGCACATTAAATTTAATAACATGATAAATATGGCCTTTTTGATCATGCCCTGAATACTCTACACAGAATTGACAAGAAAGGCATCTGTTCTATAGATCACACCAAAATGTGGTGAAAGCATAAATTTAAAGAAGACTATGAAATTCTTATCAAACACCCTAATCTTAACAATAATGGTGGTCTAAAAATCCCAAGAATATGGTTGGAACATATTCCCCACATGACCTTTTGCTCTAAGAGTTAAGCTCTAAGACATAAATGGCACATTAAATTTAATAACATGATAAATATGGCCTTTTTGATCATGCCCTGAATACTCTACACAGAACTGACAGGAAAGGCATTTATTCTGTAGATCACACCAAAATGTGGTGTAAGCATAAATTTAAGGAAGACTGTGAAATTCTTATCAAACACCCTAATCTTAACAATAATAGTGGTCTAAAAATCCCAAGAATATGGTTGGAACATATTCCCCACATGACCTTTTGATCTAAGAGTTAATTATAATTAGGACGGTAAGTAATCTTAGATCTTAATTCTAATATAACAACACTCATGTTAAATTATGAATTAGACCACCACTTTTTCTGCATTAAAACTATCTATATGAATTTGTTCTCTGATGATGTTTTAAATAAAATATAGCTTTGATGTCGTCTTTTTTTTTTTTTTTTTCACTAGAGGTCAGGCCAGTAGATTAATGGTTGATCAAATCATTGTCACTTTGGCATACTGTTTGAAACGTAATATAGCTCGTCTTTGTGTGCATGCACTCCAGATGATGACCTTAATATGAAGGGCGAAAGGTTTGGAAATTAAAATAATTACTTCTACTCTTCTGTTTTAGAGAATTTGAAGAAACCTTTTAGTAGACATTCTTGCATACATGTCTATACCATCATAACTGTTTTTCTTTGGTTCTTATTACTGCTGAAACATGGTAGAGTAATTGTAATTCTTCTCTGATCTACTGATTGATTTTCATTTCAAGTCCAATACTGTTTTATTTTTTTCCCACTTTGCCTACTAATCCTTGTTGTCATTCTCTCCCTTCCTTCTCTATCCAACTTTCCAAACCACATATGGTTCGTATTTGCCTTGACTTTGGAGAGATGTGCATGTTATCACATATTTTTAGTTTGATATTATAGCTAACCCTAGGCTTATTCTATTTTAATAGTTTATTATAATTTAACCTGTCTGTGATCACAACATGCTTAACTGATTTTTTTTTTTTTTTTTACCTGTTCCAGTTTATTTCCTTCCACTTCTAAGTTAAGTTCATCTCCATTTTTACCTATTACTATCATTTTGGTTTAACTAAAATTATCTGCAATGCTCCTTACTATTTTTATGTAGGTTTTTAATCATATACTTCATGTTTTCCTTATAATCTGTAAATAATACTATGTCATCTGCATGTTTTATATGATGTAAATTTTGTCCATTCACAATTATTCCCATGTTTTAAGGCATAAACTCTTTTACCAGTTACTCCAGATTAAGTTTAAGCAAATATGGCAAAAGTAGACATCCATGCATGACACCTCTCTCAACTGGTATTTCACAAGTTATAACTGCTCCAAATTTTATTGTTGTCATAGCATTTATGTAGTACTAGAGGATGATATTAAGTATTTCGTCTTCTTTTATGTTCTGTCATAAAATTTCAACAATTTTTTCTGCTTACTGAGTCAAATGCTTGCTTAAAATCTATAAATCAACAATTTTTTTTTTTTTAGATCAATTCAGATAACTGTAAAAGGGTAGAGGGTATTAATGATAGATCTCACTATCCTAAATTCAATTTTGACTTTTAGAAGAGCAAATGGGACACTTAGGATCTTAAGTTGCTTTAATTTCATTTTATATAATTCTTATATTTTATGCGTTACTTCATAAGACTATTGTTCTATAATTTGCGTACTTCTGGATACCACATTTTTTATGTTTGGGTATTATTCTTCTTCTTCCCGATTTTCAGCCATTAGGAATTACACCAGTAACTAATACGTGTTAGAAAGGCTCCATTCCTTACCTCCCTGCTTAGTTTCTATTTCTGTTGTTATACATGCATTAATATTTATGATTAGTGTTATTGTTATATAAGATCTTAATCACATTTAATAAGTCTTCAATTATGTTCCACAATTTTTGTCTATTAAATTCAAAGGCTTTTCATAATCTATAAATTTTGAGGAATAAATTTTGAAGAATAAATGACCATACCAGTTCAGTTTATATTTAATTGGTCTTTAGTAAATATTGAGACTAAATAACTAAAATGCTTTAATTCTTCAGTAAGAGTGTAGTAGATATTTTCTATTCCAATCTTCAAACTTTTGGAGAATAAATGACCACACCAGCTCAGTTTATATTTAATTGGTCTTTAGTAAATATTGAGACTAAATAACTAAAATGCTTTAATTCTTCAGTAAGAGTGTAGTAGATATTTTCTATTCCAATCTTCTTTTTTTTCTTCAGGGGAAATAATGTTCATATACCATATTTATTATAGCAGTCCTCATTTAACATAATGTGATGCTTTTAATATTTCCAATTCTGATATGAGATATAATAATGCTTAAGATGACTGATCACTATGCAGAGCCTAGCAAGAACAACTTGTACACGTTTTTCCATGTTGACTACACTAACAGTAATCTCATGGAATTTGTCACTGCTCCCTGGCATAATGTGACAGAAAGCTTTCTGTCAAAATTGGGACCTTGGCTTCTATTGTTACTGGAATAATAGTTTGTCTCATCCTTAGCTCTGGGTCTGAGCGAACAGTGCATTTGACAGATGAGTATACACAGCTTTTTCCTGCTGAAAACTTGACACTCACTGCTAAGGTGTATAAGAAGAGATATGATTATTTGTTGAAGCTGCCTTTCAATAACCTTCATATTACAAGAATGACAGTATACTGTGAAGTCTTATTAAGCACTGTCTACTGTGAGAGAAAGTTGTTTGGTGAGTTCACTCTGGCAGCAGAAACTGACAACACTATTTCAGACAGAGCATTGAGGAATACCCTCCTCCTGGCAAAATGGCCAAGAAAATGTTTCCCACTCAGACTTGGATGATTTGGCTAAAGAAGTTTTTGATTAAAAAACAAACAGGAAGATGCTCCCAAGACTTAGATTATAAAGGTCTTTTTAATATAGCATTCATTTTAAAAAATTATGGACTTTACAACCTAAAAGAGTTATTTATAACATGGTTGTAAAGTCCATAATTTTCTAAAATGAATGCTGATCACCATGTAACACTAAAAGAGAGGTTTAATATAGCATATTTCTAGGCTGCGTCATACGCTTTTTCTAAGTCAAAGAATGCTGAAACTATATATTCTCATTTCAGGAACATGTCTCTTATACATACATATTTCTAAACAGACCAAATGATCAAACGTTGAATGAAGTCTATGAATATCATATTGCATGTTGAAGAGAAGATTGTTGCTTTTCTAAATATCCAAAGAAGTCTGGCATTTACCATTTTCTCCAATATCTTACAAGATAACTAGTCAGAGTAAGAGGTTGGTAATTAGTCGCTTTATCTTTTCCTGGTTTTGGGATGCCAATGGCAGTTGACTTATGCGACAAATTTGGAAACTTTTCCTGTACAGTATGAGAAGATCCATTCAAGATTGTGGAACATGTGTTATCTCATAACTGATTACATCAGGACCTACTGAACTGACAGGACAGTAAAATAGTTCTTTCAGTTCCTCCTTTATGAATGGTTAATTGTATAACCCTTTCTCATCTGTAGAAATGTGAGACACTCATGTTCTTTTAGTATCAAAAATTCAGGAGGACAGGAAGCTGAAATTCTAGCAAAGTTTCCATTCGAGTGTCTGCAATGGCATTGGTTCAGCAATAACAGTACATTTGGTACGTTTCAGGATAGATGAATGGTGTGTTCTCTATCAACCCTTTATTTTATTGATCTTATCCCAAACAACTTTCACACTGGTTGTAGTATTATTGCCAGAAGATGTAAATGTAATGAAGATGTAATCCATGTTCATTTTTAACTGATATCTAACATGATTTAAAATCCATGAAATTTGATGTGGCAGGGTATCTGAGAAATATATCCCGTGCTCTGTCGTGATCTTCTTTGGCTGCTTTGGACAAGATGGTAATTGAGATGGTTTTGGAATTGCAGTTGTTGCTACATGACAATACAATCTGTAACATACATATCTGCTTCAATGATAGGTATCTGACTGCATCAGCATTAATTTTGCAAGATGGGAAAAAAATTCATTTCACCTGGTCATTTTCCATGTGGGAATCCATCAAGGAGAAAATGGTTCCTGTGAGGACATAGTGCAGATCACAGGAAAATGATCGCTTCGACATCCTAAACATTGGAAGAATGCAGAGGAACAGGTGGAAAGATCTATTGCAGAATATGAATTGGCAGGCATGTGATCCTCACTGATTTGTAAATATGTTTCCTGTGGACAGAAACAGAGTCATTTGTGTTTCCACAGTATAACCTTGATATCATCAATATTTGGTGAAATCATGACAATACTACCACTGTATGAATTTACCTATTCTTTTGGCTTTGCATATTTCTCCAATTTCCAATAGGTGAGGGGTTTACCATTGTACGCTCTGGAAAAATGTTTAAAACATTATCTGATGTGCCAGGATCAGTTGATGAATTTAGTTTGCTTTCAGTGGATATAGAAGTTTTTTTTTTTTTTTTTTTTTTTTTTTTCAATGATGCTTCTGACACAGTTTTTCTTCCTAAGTGGGTTCGGTCAGGATTATTTTAGGACTTGTTTCAGGAGTGAGACCATAATAGGTCAGGTGACTAATGCCCTATAGAGAAGCACTCACAATAATAAAGTTCAGGTATGATAAAATTGATAGATGGTGGAATGGAATAGACATGGATTTGAATCACTTGAGATATTTGCTGAACCGTCACCTTCTTAGCATAAGAGAATTTCAAGACAGGTGTTGTTTTGGCTAGATTCTTCTTTGCATTAGAATATATTTTGTTCAGTTTTTATCTTTTATGTCTTTTTCATCCTTCAACCTTTGGAATGAACAGAAGTAGGCTGGATGGTCTCCCTGACAACTGACACATTTAACTTTCTTTGTGGGGCAAGATTTATTATTGTGCTCTTTACCACCTACTTCAGGTACAGGTGGTAGTGCTACAACAGGCAATTTGCACACACCCATATTTCTGACCTTTAAAGTATCTCAGCAGAATAAGGATGTACAGCCTAATGGTACAGTTGAGGAAGACAGAAGTTTGAGTGTATCCTTACGTTGGTTAGAGCCAGGTGACCATTCCTACTTATCATGATGTACTTCGTACCTGATACTCCTTGATCTTTAAGCTCTGAACACATATATTCAACTGGAACATCTGATAAACATCTCTAGAAAAGATGAGTGTTTTATGAAGTGTTAACATAAATGGTATTCCACCCATTGATGCTGCTCTCAGTAATAATTATTCGGAGTGTTGCTGACATGATGTCTCAACAAGATTACCACCAGAATGTAGTTTTTATGTATGGGGAGCTTTTCAACCTGTTGCATAATATTAATCAGATGTCTTTTGTTTCTTATTTCTGTTATCAAATGTATCTATTGTATATGTGCTTGGTCAGGGCCTTGTGTGGGCCCCTGGGACAAATTGAGGATGAAAGATTCGTGCTCAAGAGAGGGATTATTATTATTTTTTTTTGTTGTTGTTGTTGTTGTTGTTGTTCAGTGCCAGACCTCTCCATTCAGCGTGGAGCCACACATGAATGTCCATTATCTAGCAAGCAATAAATGCACTCATATAAGTTGAGCACCAAAGTTACCACAGAAGATATACCAGCACTGCTGTATATGCTGGAAATGGTTTGGAACAGTTCTGAATTCAGAAAATACACTAAGTTAATGTGTGCGTGTAATCCTAATTGTAATGATAGTTTTATTTTATTGGAGCTTGTTTTTATGATTGTTTTAATGACTTTGCATGTTTATATCCTCAACATTTATAACATCACTGAAGAAATTGATCGACTTTTTTCATGAGGAGAAAATTCACTAGAAGTTAACAGTTTGCTTCCTTTTCTTGATGCAAAACTTATTCATTTGAAAAACTAAAAATCTCCATCTACAGAAGCATACACATACTACCAGATATTTTCTTGTTCAATCCTATCAATACCCACCTTTAAAAATAATACCAAGTTTGGTATTATTTTTACTTTATGAATCCGTGCATGTACTCTCATCAGCGATGAACAGATCACCAAAGAATTAAAGTTGCTTTTATTAATTTTTCAGAAGAATGGTTATTGTAAACAATTAATTTCTAAACTCTTGTTTAATCCTCCTACACACTGTGCCAAAGAGAATAATGATGTGAAAGGTTATATCCCTATTCCATATATCAGCTCTATTTCTAACAAATTGGCAAAAATACTCAAGAAATATGAGATTTGTACCTTATTCACCTGCTAACAAAGTTTCAATCATGGTTTTAAAAAGTAAAACCTAAACATAACAATTTGAAGTATCCAGGTTTAATGCCATCTTTGTTGTGGCTGTAATTCTCCATATTATGGACAAACAGAGAAATTAATTGAACTTCATATCAAAGTACGTATCAGAGATACCACATATGGTAGAACCAGGACCACTGCCTTACCTAGTCATGTTCTTAATTCTTCTGATTCTAATGACCATCAATCGACTATACACTCAGTAAACTGGGATAGATCCAAAATCATTTACAAATGCTACGAAGAACTTGAAAGAAAAATCTTAGAATCAACAGAAATTGCACTTAATCCTGTTCACCTTAATGTCAACCTCAGCCACAACTTTTCTGATTGTTGCTCCTCTGCTATGGCTTGTTCTTGTATGCAATACCACCACAGGTAGTCCATGAATTCATTTGAATGTGAGCAATCCGATAATAATTTAGAACTTTGGTGATGTAACCCAAGTAATGTTTTCATGTATTGCTTTTTTTCTTTTACGTATTATGCACCTGATGAAGTCTTCTAGAAAGACAAAATTAGTAATGCCTTTGGAAATAAATTAGTTATTTTCTGTTTTATTATTTGGCTATATTTTCAGTAAAACATGTACAATAGCTGTGAAAACCTAATCCATGAAATGCATACATGTATTCCTGATGATGACTGTGAAAGAAAGGTTGAAACCTTGTTGTTTTATCTGAGAGTACAATGCTTAAATTCCATAATGAAAACTGATAAAAATTTAATGTAAATCTGATGGGTTATCCAGAATAGATATTTTCCTTGTAACAACACATGAAATTGTTCTTTATTTGCTTTATATGTAATATTTTAAAAATATGCAGAGAACTATTAAAAGTTGTAATCTAAAAACAAACTATTTGCACAGTATAGGATATTAGTATTTTAAGAATACTATTATTAGTATTAATACATAACACCTCCAGGGAGTCCAAAGACTCATTGAGGGAGAGCACCTACTCTACAACTCTCCGTCTCAACCAAATGCAACTACCTTCATCATCTACACCAATGCCATCTACTGCTGACCACCACCACCACTAGTATTCTCACAGATAATCGACAAACATCCTGCAGCCTTTTGGCTGGAGAGCAGATACGCTAACCACTCGGCCAACCAGCTATGCTATTCAGTTCAGTTTTACTTCGCTAATTTTATATTTAAATCTTTTAAAATTGATTTTTCTCTAAAAGAACAAAATATAATGATTAAAATTAAAGCAATTTTAACAAAATTTTACAGCAGTAATGCTGTAAAATGTAGCTCACTACAATAATCTACCATTTATCAAACATTCAAAACAATGACCTTTCGTAAACCACCCCTATACAATGACCTAGTACTAAAGTACAATTTAAATGCTGTTGCAAAATTCTCTCCATGCAACATTTAATTTTCTATATTAAAAAAAAAAATACCCAAAATGCAATTAAGAAAAAAACTTACTTTTCTTGAGATATTCCTACAAGTGACTGACCATCTACTTTCAAAAGTTGATCTCCAGCTTGTAATCGACCATCCTAGCAGATAAAATATACATTACTGCAACCCTGGTAAGTCACAGTCAGAACTGACAATAAGAAGTAATATTTTTTACATGGTATCATCATTATTTATACAGTGTGATACTATTAAACCAAAACCACAACTGCATTTGCACTATTCATGGTATTGGAATATGACTGCTACATAGTTTCTTTTAACTGAAGAAAAAGAAAAGTGAAGAGAAACTTTTTGCTAAAAAGTTGGTTCCTGATCTGCTATAAGCGTGAAATGTTTAAACCACAGTAGAATAAAGATTTCAAAATGTTTTTTTCCTGCTTAGCATTATCCAAAGGTGAAACTTCTTATGTGGATTGCATGTTTCGTGGGCAAGACTAATATACTGAAACTAAAGGAGCCACTGCCTCTTCTACCAAATACAGCTGTAAATTGGTTCTGCAGGCTCATTTGTTAGGTAATAGTGATATTATATAGCAATGAGTACCAAGGTAAAGAATAAGAAGGCTTCTTAATCAGCTAGTGAATAATTCTGTTGCCATTTAGCTACCAGATTATGTCTAGAGAGAGTGAGTATAGCAGCATGCAGAAGTTCTGTTGGGGCAAACATGGAGAGGAGAATGGTTATATATATATATATATATATATAGATGATATATTCCTCATCTGGGAAGACGGTGTCAACAACCTCAATTTATTTTTGGACCGATGACTACCTCCCCTTTCTAGATCTGAAGCTTATCAGATGTTCTGAAAGTATTAAAATCTCAATTTTTAGAAAACCTACTCATACTGACAGATACGTTCATGCTTCTTCCCATCACTACCCTCCACAAAAATTTGGTATTATTTCTACCTTAGCACACCGGGCCAAATCTTTACTAACAGAAGAAACAGAAATTGAAAATGAACTCCTTTTTCTTAAAAAGACTTTTATCAATAATGGTTTCTCTCCTAATAAGATTGAAAAATTTCTTTCTCTCTGTCACTCAACTGCTTCTGAAGATCCCTCTTCTCCCCAGAGCCTTTATTTGTTTGCCTTACATCAGCTCTCTTTCATCAAAACTAGCTAAAATTCTCAAGAAATTTAACTTCAGAACTTGCTTTACTATGCTCCCAAAACTTCGCTCCATGCTTAGTAAACCTAAAGAGAAAAACATCTTTCGACTCAGTTTCCAGGAGTCTACAAGATCTTATGTGATTGTGGAAAGCCATACTACGGCCAAACTGTTAAATCCATCCTTCTACGTTTGGAAGAACACCGTAGAGATATTTCCTACAACAGGACTAGAGCCAGCGCTCTCTCTCTAGCCACATTCTTTTCTCCATTAACTCAGATGAAGGCCGCCAACACATTGTGGACTGGACACAAACTTCTAATATCCATGTGTGCTATGATGAACTTGAAAGAAAGATTGTCGAGTCCAGAGAAATTGCATTAGATTCTTCCCATATCAATAACTCCTTAATTTTCAATCTTTCTGATGCACACATTGCCTCTGTTCAATACTGGCGCACTCGTGACAGCACGTAGTCAACTTTTATTTGGAACTCAAGCTCGCATTACTGTTTTCAAAAGGTACTGCTGTTTCTTTGGACTAGTACTGTTAATGCAATTTTTAAGTCTCTGTAATTTTTTGTATATTTCTCTGATTGTGATACCTGAAGAAGTTGATCCATTCAACGAAACTAGTAGTATCTTTTTAAATAAACCATGTCATCTCTTTATCTCTCAGTATCAGTCATTTAAAATAATTTATAATATTTTCTACTGAGTAAAAATGAATAATCACAACACACACACACACACACACACACATCCTGCACACAAAAGATATACAAGAACCTACAGCACATCAGTGCCATGTGTGAAGTATATGGCACTGATAAGGGTTGAGAAAGAAAAATCCTATTGACATTCTTCTTAAAGCACTATAGGTTGAAAATGTCGGGAAACATCGCAGGGATGAGGACAGAGTTAAATGGAATAAATGAGAAAGAGGAGAAGCAGGCATATGGGAGATTTTCCCACATGAAACACCATTCAAAAATGCCATAATCCTGCAAGTCATGGGGGGGGGGGGATTCAAATATCGATAATGTACGCCACCCCATCACTAGCATCTAAATCAGACCTGTTATTTCTCACAGAACCTCTTCAACTGATAGCCTGCATTGTTCATCTCAAATTTTCTGAACTTCACATTTCCTATTTTGTACATAAAACAAAAGGGCAGTACTGTACATTCATTGGATCTGATATTCCATGTAACAGAAAGCAAAATGTAAAAATCCATTTTTATGATCTGCAGTGAGTCATAATTTATTTGCTACACTTTGTTGCATTCATTTGCTGTAGTGAATGCCCTCCTGATTCTAATAACCAATCTAATCTTTTTTTTTTTCTTTTTTTTATGAAGCTTGATTTCTGCAGTCTAATTACTTACACAGGAAACCAATCTTTTGTAGGCACTTTAATGTTCACAAGTCAAACTAGCTTTCATTCTCTGACTCCACTGATCAAGTATATCTACTAGAATATTGGCCAATCTCTGTCATCTTCTCAACAACCTGGTCCTTTACTTAACCATATCACATATACAGTGATACCTCGGCTAACGAAGATAATTCGTTCTCCGGAATCACATTCGTTAGCCGAAACATGATTTCCCATAGGTTTCTATAGAAAATCGTTTAATTCATTCTGGATGCTACCTACTATTTAAAGATAAGTTTTATAAAATAGTAAAAAGCACACTATAAAAGGGCAAAAACTCACCAAAGGCTGAGATGAACAGCTACCCAATTAGATGAAGGAGAATGGAAAGTAGAATGAAAAACTGACGATCTTTACACTATTATATACACTTTATTAAACTGAAAATATGTACACAACGTTTTTACTGTTCTTCTTCCAAATTTTCAAAATTTATTCAAGGTAAGTCTCCTCTTCTTCAGTAGCTGGCCTCTGTCTCTTTGCTAAAGGAGAAGTCAAAAATCTGTCCAAAGTTGATTGAACTTCTCTTTTTTTTTTCAGAATGTTTTTAAAGTGATTCAGACACTTGTCTTCAACCAAGGCACAAAGTCTATTCATTTCAGCTTTGTTGGGATGCCACTTTGTAGCCAAAGCCTGAAACTCTTCCCAATAGTGCAGCATTTTTTTAATATCACCTGTTGTCATTTTTCCCTTTTTATTGCTGTCCTTCTCCTCTGCTGAGCACTCTTTATCTTCCTTGTCTCTTTCCTGATTCAGTTGCTTTTTCAACTCTTCAAGATCTTCTGTCGTGAGATCTTTTGAGTGTTCGTCAACTAATTAACACACACACAGATGGAAAAGATAAGCTCCTGGAATGGCCTGACCATTCACGTTTGCTGCTTTATGTTAGCGCACACATCCACTAAAATATTCGTTAGCCGAATCCGAAAAACAGGGGGGGAAAATCTCTGTTAGCCGAAAAATTCGTTAGCAGAGGTATCACTGTGTGTGTGTGTGTGTATATATATATATATATATATATATAGACTGTAGATGTTACACTTCCTCTAAGTCACTCACTTACAAATAATGTTAACCTCCTGACATTCTTCTCCACCCCTTGTACAAATCAAAACAAATCACCTCTTACTGTAACAAAACCAGTTCACTACATGCTTCCTCTGATCATATGCTAAAAGGAAAAAGGAAGATTATAGCATATGATCAGAGGAAGCATATGCTAGAAGGAAAAAGGAAGATTATTTAATAGCTTGAATGCCAACAAGTCTAAGTGCCAACATTTCTTGAATGCCAACATTTCTAAGTAGAAAAACTTTCTAAGTTTTTCTACTTAGAAATTAAACTGTCCAATAACTCATATTCTTGTTTAATCCTTTATTCAAGTAAGCAAAGTCTTTGCATGGGGTATCTTAATGACAAGGCTACTTGTATACAGAAACTGGTGACTTCACATTAATTGCCTTATAATCCATAATGCAAAGCATACACACCTCCTTTGAGAAATACACACACTGCTTGGAAAGAAGTCAATGGACAACACAGTGGGAGAAACAAACAGCCATGGCACCCACCTGAATAAGATGTTGGACCTCCTTTCATTGTGATGACTGCAGCAATACTATGGGTATAATTTCCACAAGTGTAAGATAGCGATCAATGGGAATTTTGCACCATTCTTCCTGTAGGCATGTAATGAGGTCCTGGACTGTTGTGGGGTGGATGTCCCCCAACCTCACCCAATGCAGCAATTCATCACACAGATGTTCAATAAGTTTCAGATCAGAGCTCTGTGAAGGCCAGTATAGTGATGTTCATGTCCACAAATCATGCAGTTACAGCAGCATGCTTATGACACAGTGCATTGCCTCGCTGAAAGTGACAATGGTCAATTCAATAGAAATGCCACAAAGCAGAAAGCATTGCATTGTCTAGAATGTTCAGATACCTCTTGGAATTCAATATTTGTGGCACCAAAAACAGAGGTCCGAGGCCAAGCTAGAAAAAACAGGACACTGCACCATCACACACACACTGGTACCAGGTGAGGGGTTACGCACTCTTGTAAGAGACATTCACCAGGCATCTGCCACATCCACACCTGTTCAACTGCTCAGTAGAGGGTGTAGTGTAATTCATTATTAAACAGCAGGGCTTTTCAAGCTTCCATGACCCACCATTCAAGCTCATTGAACCACTGAAGATGACTGTGCATGATGGGTCAGGCAATGTGGAGCTTGCATATTGCAGTCTTATCATGAAAACCCATGTTGAGTCTCGGTTCTGAATGTTTTTGTGCAGATTCATGTTCCAGCCAACGCCCAGAACTCTGCATTCAACAGTGTTGGCTGATGAATGGCAGTTTTTACACATTATCCTTCATAGCAACCCAACGGTCACGTTTGGTAAGTGTGGTGGTTCGTCCACTGTGGGTAGCACTTTCACTGATTGTTGACATGGGATATCCCAATTTGTTAATAATTTGCTGAACAGATAGGCCTGCAATATGGCATCCTATCATAATGCCTCTTTCAAACTATCAGTTTCCCTTCTCACAGCCATTTCACTCAGACACAGTTGCACTGACTTGGGAGCATCCTATTCCTCCAATTAATACCAGCTACAAACATGTAACTGATTACATGGAATGATGCACGACATCCATGGAGGTGTCTGTTGACTTCTTTCCAAGCAGTATATTGCTCTGCATTATGAGAAAGGTCACCACCAGATTGGTTTCGACCTTTATTGCGATCTCTCACTGATGAGCTCTTCAGTACAGCCCATTTTACTGTTAATGTTTAGCTATGAAAATTACTAGACTGTGTACTTCCTTTTATACCTGTATGAGCCTTGGTTGTGATGTATATAACCATATCTAGTATGAAGGGGTGTCCAGATATTGTTGATCAGACAATGTGGTTTATTATTTCATGTCCAAAATGCTATTTGGGAATGAAATAATAAAACAAATTCTGCCATCTAGGCTTGTTTTAATTACTTTAATACAAATTTTTCTTTTCAGCGGGATACTCATATTTGTCATGCTCACATTTACATCTCTGGACCACTTTGAAGATAACACTATCAAGAGTAATGTTATGAATAAGATTTTCATTATTTTTTGTGTATTTTCTTCAAGTGAATTTATGCATGTTTTATGTTAGACTATGTTTAATGACTAATCCATGGTTTTTAGCAATGAATATCATAGCCACTCTGTCTCATCCTCAATTATACCTACTTGATAGTATGAACAACATCAAAACAACAACAACAAAAATTCATTAATTTAATTAAGGTGTTCATATTACTCAGGATTAAAGAGAAGTAAATTTAACTTTAAAGATAACTGTGAATGTAAATTTCCTTCTTTTATCCTATTTTAGAGGATGACTTGATAAAGCACTAGTTCTTCCTCTTACAATTTGAATTGTTTGCACAACTATTTGATTGAGTGACCTTCGATGTGGCACTATCATAGAAAGCCAGTTTTTCGACAACTCAGTTTGGGAAATTTTTGCCCCTGGTGACAGCTGCCCTAATCAAATATAAATGATGTTATTGTGAAGTGGAAATGCCTAGAGCAACAACAGCACAACACTGACCTAGAAGGCCACATAAAATCCTAGAGCAGAACTGCCAAGCGCAGAAGTGTACTTGGCAGTTGGAAGGAAAAAAAATCACCTGTACTTGATTAAAACAGTTGCTACTGATTTCCAAAATCTCTGCAAGCAATGCCAGCATCACAACTGTTTATTACAATGGAAGGCTGAAGAAGGGTTACCATAGTTGCACAGCCCTACATACAAGTCTAATATCAGCTCAGGTGGTGTAAAGTTCACCACTATCAGACTCTGGAGTGAGCAGTAGAAACTCATTCTCTGGAGTAATGAATGATGCTCCACCATCTGGCAGCCCAATGGACAAGTCTGGGTTTGGCAGATGCCATGGGAATGCTATCTGTCCAACTGTATTGTGCCAAAATGCAAAGTTTGTGGAGGAGGAAACATGGTCTGGGAAATGTGTTTCAGGCACAAGGGCATTCTAGACAGTGTGAGCATCCAATTATACAGCAATAGTTTGGTGAATCTATTATATGATGAAACCTTTGGAATATTCATAGGTTTCACTATATAATAGTGAAACCTGTGGAGTATTCATAACTAAAAATTCACACGTATACCACAGTCTTTTTTTTTTTTTTAAATAATATGTTAATATTTCATCTTAAGACATCATCATCATACGGTTATTACATACAATACTAGGAATTATATCCAAAGGAACAGTTAGTGCACATGCTTGCACTGGAATCCCTCTATGCATACAGTAGCTTGTTTTGAGGACTAAAACTATTCGGCAGTAAATTAGTCCTCAAACACGCCACTGTATGCATAGAGAGATTCCAATGTAAGCACATGCACTACCTTGAATGTAATTTCTAGCATTGTTTGTAATAACTGTACTGATGATGTCTTAAGATACTTAAGATAAATTATCTATATATTATTAAAAAATTAATTACTGTGGTATACATGTGAATTTTTAGTTATAGTTTGGTGAAGGCCCTCTCTTGTATCAACACAACAATGCCTCCAACCACACAAAGTGAAGTCTGTGCAAGAATGGTTTGATGAGATGAGTGTTGAAGAACTTGAATGGTCCTGATCGCAGCCCCATCAAATGCCTGTGGGATGAATTGGAATGGTGAACAGAAATCAGGCCGAATCATTTGACATGAGTGACCAACCTCACTAATGCTCTCCTGAAACAATAGAAGGGAATTACTGCAGTAATACACCAAAATCTAGTGGAAAACCTTCCCAGAAGATTGATAGCTATTATAGCAGCAAAGGGTGGACTAACTCCATATTAATGCTTTTCATATTAGAGTGAGAATTGGGATGAGCAAGTACCCAGAGAGCTTATGAGAATATAACTATCAGCATTAGGGTTGTTTTGATTTTGCACAACAGACAATAAAAAAGAACTCTGCCTAGAGCATCATATGTTTAACTTCTCTTTAGTCATTTTGATTATACAGATAATCAAAATATGGTTATGCAATATGGATGATATATTCCTTATCTGCCCCAGGTTCAACAAAGCAACTAGAAGATTCAAGTTACCTTAACATCCTACAACCTTATATACATTTCACTCCTGAGCTTGAAAACAGGACTACAATTTCTTGACATAGTTCTAGAGGTCTCTGAAGAAAAACTCATTTGTTCTGTATACAGAAAACCAAAACTATACCAGAAGAGATCTCCATGCCACATCTCACCACCATCCTGTGAAAGCTCTGAATAATTATAATACTGAGAAATAGAACATACATCTCTAGTAACACAGGGAAGAGAAGCCAAGCAATTAAATAACTTCAGCCACAACATATCTCAAAACAGATAGAAGAACAAGACAATCATCAATATCCTACCCCCTGCCCTAAGTGATAACTGGAGCTGTCAGGTAGTCCTGTACACCACATAGTTCTTATCTGCAAAAGTTCACATGGAGAGAAGACACAAGAAATAAGAACAGCTTCTTTGATTTCATGGTTGATAGTGATATCTTCATGCTGGTTCAGAGTACAAGAGTGTGCAGGTTGTTGAAAGTTTTTGACTTGGTTATATTATAAATTAAAGATACCAAGAAATTATATACTTGGTTTATCCATTATCCAAGTGTAAGCAAACAAAGTTTGCACCTGAAGTATCTTTCAGGACTGGGACAACTCATGGTAAAGGCGGTATAAGTTCACATCACATCCTTCCCATAATGCATAGCATTATACATGTCCATAAGGAGATGTGCTTTGCATAATGGGATACTAAGGCAAGTGATGTGGACTCATACTACCTTTGCCATGAGTTGTCTCAGTCCTGAAAGATACTTCAGGTGCAAACTTTGTTTGCTTACACTTGGATAATGGATTAAACCAAGTATATAATTTCTTGGTATCTTTAATTTATAATATAACCAAGTCAAAAACTTTCAACAACTATCTATCTCTAATCCAGAGTATTTTAATAATAAGGTGTGACATCTTTTGGCAACTGGTATAAGAAAATATGACTTCTGCATTATTTCAACCTTGGTATCTCACCTCCGGGTCTGGCTCCCACTTATGAGACCTCAATAAAGGTTGAAACCAGTCTGGGTAGTGACCCTTCCCATAATACATAGCATTATACATGTCCACAAGGAGATGTATTTTTTACATTATGGGATACTAAGGCAAGTGATGTGAACTCATACCACCTTTTCCGCAAGTTGCCCCAGTCCTGAAAGATACTTCAGGCGCAAACTTTGTTTACTTACATTTGGATAATAGATTAAACCAGATATATAATTTCTTGGTATCTTTAATTTATAAGAGTGCACAGGGGATTGCAAGTGACCATCACTTAGTTTTAAGCAGGATAAAACCAAATATCATATTGAAAAGACAGTATGTAAAAAAGTTTTACAAAGAAATGAAATAAAAATGGCAGGAAAAAGACTAGATGGAGTAATGCAGTTATAGGTAGAAAACAGAAATGCAAAAGCTGAACTCTCTTAACTATCACAGTATCCTGTACATCCTTACTTTGAAAGCATGTACCAGAACATGATATAAAGACTTCTCTCCCAACACACGTGCACAGTTCAAAAATTAGTCATGAAATTATAATTGTGTTAGGATGTTAAAATATCTGGTATATTCCTTAAGAATAAAACAAATAATGATGCAATGAAATAGATATTGTCATGTGCTCTTCTTTTGCAGCTAACTATATTTTATTCTTCATTTGCTTATTTCAGTTTCATTTATTATCTGCATTATTATATGCAGCACTGACAAGGTTTACAACTAACCAATGTATTTTTAACAGAGACAGATGAGATGTTTGCATATTGCAGACATTGGATGCATTATATGGTTAGTGACATAAGATTTATTTTATATGAATGTTCATGTTTGCATGTCAAAATTGTTTATATTTTGACATTGTCAATATAAGATGTTTAAGGAAACAATGACTAGAGATGAATCGAAATGAAGACATCACCAGTCCTCTATGATTCAGAGTTATAGAATCATAATCTTGCCATTCCATAAAAAATAAGAATTAGTTCAAGAACAGGTAAGTGATAACTGGAGCTGTCAGATAGTCCTGTACACCACACAGTTCTTATCATCTGTTTTCTTTTATTAATATGAATTTGATTTAATAAAATTAAATAAAATAAAATAACATTTAATTTAATAAAATTAAATTCTTATCAATCTTCATTTAATGTTAATAGTTACTCTTTTTGGAAATGCTGACAAAAAAGCTTATCATTATGAAGACTAATGAAATATTACTCGTTCTGACAATTATGAAGAGTGCTAAGGACAGTTTTTTCCCCCTCCCCTCTTCATTTGTTATTATCTAAGTTCAAAATTACAGATAACATTCCCATAATTATTATAAAGCAATCTATGAATACCCTGCTCTGAATATCTTCTCTCTGCATTTCATTTACAACACTGGTGATCAAAGCTATGAGCCATTATCTAGGATTAACCAGACCAGAAGCTGCTATAAAGATAAGATAATGTAATGGGAGGCAAAGGACCTCACTTTCTGAACCTTGCTTACTTCTCTAAGCCAGGTCAGCAGATCTAGAACATGTTCTTGTGGTGTGTGTGTGTGTGTGTGTGTGTGTGTGAGTGAGTGAGAGAGAGAGAGAGAGTGAGAGAGAGAGAAAGATCAACAAGGTGGCAATCACTTCCCCTTCTGAGGAAAAAATGATATTTTTGGCTTCCTAATCATTCTGATACCAAAAAACCAAAAGCTAAGCAAAGTTACTTGAGCAGTTGAAAGCTTTAAGAAACTGCACTATGCAAATAATTTTCATTTATTTTTCCAAAACAGTCTATTATACAAAAATACAGGATAGCAAAGAAACCTCAAGTTCTTTATATTAACTAGATATATAGTATCCCATCAAAAGGCACAGGACATATGCATATATAAACAAAACACCTTTAACTGACAGAAATTAATACATCCCACTTGATAACTGCTCTGATGCACTGTGAAGACCTTAAATCTACTAATTAAAAAAAAATAAATAAATAAAATTGCAGTATTATGCTCTACCCCTCCTTAAAAAACATTAGAAAGTTTATGTATTTAAGTACTGGCTTAAGCTAATTTTTTGGTTTAATGATTCCAATAATTTGTGCCAGCTATAGAGATATCAGACAAGGGATCTAAGAATCAAATCATAGTTTGATACAGACCTCACACAACCATACCATTCCTGAGGTTAGGTTGTTTTTAAGATCTGCTGATGATTTCAAAAAAGCCATGTTTTACTGTGATGAAGAATAGTAGTCTTTTTTTATCCATTAGATTTTAGGCATAGTGTTGATAGCATGACCTGCTAGGCCTGAATGACCATAAGTGTAGAAGTGGATGTATTTATGTTCCTCTAGACAAATCTTCCCTAGAGACTTTCCTCAGTTCCAGACATATATACAATTCCTTTTACTAGAACATAAAAAAAAAAAAAAAAAAAAAAAAAAAAAAAAAAAATCAATTGCCACAATTGACTGCAGATTCCAAATATCCTCCCCACAAATCACAAATGTATCTTAAAGACCACCTAACTTTTCAAAAATAAGGTTATGTGGAATAATTAGACGTCCTGCCCAACAGTCCCTCTGTCAGAGAGACATCATTAAGAACAAAATTTTATAGTAAATGCATTATTTAATTCATTCCTAGTGCTATCTTCATTTAAAAAAAAAAAAAAAGCACTGGTAAGTTGGAGAAGGCCATCTTGACATTATAATTCTACATTCCAGTTCATTTCACGAATGCTCAATGAGGATGAAGCCATGTGCCGGCCACTACATTCTGATGTTATTCCCTTCATGCAATTACATCCTAAGAACATCAGCCCAACAGCCAAGAGAACCCAATTTGGCCTGAATAGGGGAACCTTTAGGACTCTAGGACCAACTTCAGTTGCCTTCTTCTTCATGTAGCTTCTTCAGTGAGAGGGTGCAGCACCATGTCCTTCCAGTTCTTTCTGGTGGTTGCTTTCCTTTTTGTTTCTGCATAGATATGTGATCCTGTCCATGATCTTATGTCTTCAAGCCATGTCCTTCGTTTTTTGCCTCTTGATCTATTTCCCATAATTTTTCCTTCTAAAAATGTTAGTATTCTCTGTCCTGCCAATCTCATCTTTCTCTGGATCATTTCCTATAATAAAGATTTCTGTGTTCTCATTCGCTGTAGGACATCTGTATTTGTCGTATGCTCTGTCCATGAGATTTTCAGAGCATTTCAAAGGCCATTATCTGTTGCCTTACTCTCTTCTTGAATATCCAGGTCTCACTTCCATATATGAAAATTGGCCACACTAATGTTCTTATCATTCTTTTCTTTGTCTCACAGAACTTCTGAGCAGATCTTTATTTTTCCAAAATGCATCTTTAGCTATGACTGTTCTTATTTTTATTTCTTTATCTTGCTTTCCATCTGCAGTAAAGTAGGTGCCTAAATATTTGTATTCTGTTGTATGTTCAATTTTCATATTGTTTCAGCTTCATTTGCTTGTTGTTAATGCCTGTGTGCACATTATCATAGTTTTATGTTCCCAGAAGATGGCAATGTAACATTGCCGAAATACAGGAAGGTATTGATTAAAGTTTTTTAATATTTTAGTATACGTTATCATTTCCTGAAAAATTTAAAGTCATGTTACAACTATTGCAGTAAAGCATTATCATGTAGAAGGTATAATTGGATCAGTACCATAAAACTGTCACAATCTAAAATAAGTGGACCAAAGACTCAATGGAGAATGTAGTCATGATTTCATGCAGCAAATAGAAAATTTATTGCATGATATCATGGGATAGGGATATGGTGGTCTAAATTACAGGTCATGCCATCTCCAAACTAACTATCTAACTAATGTTATGTCTGTAAATTGTGTATATTCTTTTGGTCAGTTTCTTCTGCTGGATGAAAAACCCGAATTTCCATGAGGAAAAATCCTGCCACAAGTATGGAGGTATAATGACTGTAATGACTCCCTAATGACTATAATGAGTCTAATGACTCCCTGGAGTTGCCCGTAATAATAGTAATAGTAATAATAAAAGTTTTGAAGTGGCTACACTGCATAATTCAGAGGGCCTGGTCAGGAGGTCGAATCCCAGATAATTGGAGTAGAGCTCTAATAGTTCCTATCTATAAAAAAGGGAAATAAAGCTGGATGTGAGAATTACAGAGGAATTTCTCTATGAAATGTTCCGGTAAGATTTATGCAAGAATTCTTGAAAAGAGGCTGATAAAAATTGGAAGAGAAACTTGGAAAAGAACAAGTTGGGTTGAAGCCAAGCAGAGATTGTCAAGATCAGATTTTCACTTTATAACAAATATTTGAGAAATTATGGGAATATAACAAGGATCTGTACTTAAGTTTTGTAGATCTGGAAAAGGCATATGACAAGGCACCCATAGAAAATCTTTTCAAAACACTACAATTATATGGAACATTATACAGAGCAATACACATCTATACTTAAGTTGTAAGTCAGCAATAAGAATTGATCAAAATACAAGAAGACTGTCTGATGTAAAATCAAGGGTAAGACAAAGATGCACATTATCTTCACTCTTGTATATGGATTGCATTATGAAAGAAAGTAGATTTAACCTGATATTAGAATCAGAAATGTCAAATTTAGTTCTATGCTTTATGCAGATAATATACTCCTAAACATATTGAGTGCAAGTCTCCAGAGCTCTCTAACTAAATTGCATGATAGCTGTAACAAATTTGACATGAAAATCAGTAATAAAAAGACCAAAACAATGAAAATAGACAGAAACATAGAAAACTTAAGCTGCATTCTCAATGGAGAACCTATAGAACAAGTAAAATATTTCAGCTATTTAAACACAGTTCTTAGTGAAGATGGCAAATTAAATTTGGAAATAAACAGGATAAGCAAAGCTGGTATGGTAGGAAGCCAGATGAATAAATTCATATGGAATAAGAGAAATTAGCAATATTCAAACCAGTTATAAGTTATGAATGTGAGAGTTGGGTTAGAAATAACATTTGATCAGAGACTGGAGCTCCACAGATATAAGAATTCTGAGAAAAATTAGGAGAGTGAACAGATGGTGTCAATGGTAGAATCATATAAAAAATGAAGATATTTGAAAGGAACTTAAGATTGTTAGCATTCAAGAATGTGTGAGCAGAGCTAACCTAAGGTGGATTGGTCATTTAAATAGAGGTGAGGTATGTTTTGGTATGTCTTGGCATCAAACACAGCAAAGCAGGTGTTTGATGCCAAGATGACTAAATCAATCTACCTAGAACTCTTGGTCTTTCTAAGATCAAGATCTAGATGGATTGATTTAGCCAAAAGTGGCTTAGAAGAATAAAATGTTAGATATGACAATATTGGAGTGCTGACAAGTAATAGACTAATTTGGAGAAAAATTGTCTGAACAATCCTTGAGCATATACATATCACAAAACTCATGATGATGAATATATATATCAGATGGCTAAAGAAAGTGTAACTTACCAGATCTGCTGCTCCACCTTTCACTACAGATTTCACATATATTCCAAGTTTGTCTTGGTCAACACCCTGAAACACAAGAAGTAAATATGAATTCTTGTAAATTTATTATAATGAAAGTCATAAGCATAACCTCATATCCCATCCTAGCAAGTGTTTTCTTTTAACCGTTCATTTATGCATGACCTTTTATGTGCATATATGCAAGGTTTATTTTATATAAAATTTAATTATAATGTAATCATAAGAATAACAAAATTAATATATTGAGTTAACATTTATGAATGATGTAATATTTACCAGAGTACAACTTATAAATTTCTGTTATTAGATAGGGTGAATCTTTTTCTAAGTAGAATTATAATGCCCATATATTCATTCACTGTAGCTCAGCATAGATGTGAATAATATTCTCTGTAAACATTATTTCCAATACTAACATAAATTATCAGGGGAAAAAAAAGAACAGTCAATCAGCTATACCTTTATAATTAAAAGCAAGTACCTGTGAACAGCTTTTAACAGAAGAGAAATACTTTTAACCATTGCAGATATGGAAATTAGTACAAATAACATAATTAAAAGCATAAAGCATAAATATTTCATTATGATTAGTATAGAATAAGAACAAGGAAGTAAACATTCAGAAGTAACTGGATATAACAGAATATATACAAGCAGCTATTCATCTAGAGAATCGGTTCCCAACAGGTGGTATGCATACCCCGGGGATATGTGCTGGGCTGTTCAGAGGTACACGAAAAATAATCAGTAATGGCAGAAAAACAAGTAAAGTAAACAAAATGCAAAACGTTAGTTATGGAACAATAAATGTTAAGTTTGAATCACCACTATTTTAAAAACAAGGGGTACAATTTATAGAAATGGGTTTAAAAGGGGTACACAAGTGGAAAAATGTTGGGAACCACTGATCTAAAGGCCAGCATACGTAAGCTGTGCTTGGCAACTAGATGACAGCCACATGGCTGTCATCTAGTTGCTACCTAGATGACAGCCACATGGCTGTCATCTAGGTGTCAAAATCTATTATCTAGGTGCCATTTGGCTATATTCAGTTACTTTTGAATGTTTAATTCCTCATTCTTCTTCCATGCTGATCATGTTATACAAAAGATAGTTAAATATTTGTGCTTTTAATTTAATTATTAGTACTGATTCCTATGCAAGCAGTGGCTACATGTACTTACCTTCAAATGTGGTCTTATTCACATGTACAATTACCATATACTCGTACTCGGAACTAAAACAGGTCACGAGAAACAACATTGCACAGAGAAGTGGAAATTATGTATGTGATTTAAAACCTCCATACACACAGAAAACTGAAGTGTATGTAATTATAAAGTTGCAGAAATGTAATGCAATTTTATGTGATAACTTGTCAGATTTTGGATAAGGAAGTCTAGCCAGATGATCTATGACTAGTGTCTGCTTCTGACATGTGAGACCTGGCAAATACAGTGTACCCAGCAACTGATGATTTGAAAATGGGGGAAGGAGGGGAGGTTAAATAGTAGAAAATTATTTACTATAAAGATTTTGGCAACTGATTCATAATCTTTTAAGTATAAAGCCATAAAAGTTAACTACTTAGCCATTTCCAGACTGTGTGTCCTTTCACTACTACAAAGGCACCAAATCACAGGACCTTCATGATTTCCAATTCTTAACAATGTCTCACTATAGTTTCTGCTCTACTAATCCATTCTGACTGCAGAACTAAAATAATCTTTTTTGAAATGAAGGCTTTCATTCCTTCCACCAAACTTCAAGAGATGTCCATATTAGGTGCACACTATGAACTTATTCACTTCCTTCTCTCTTACATAATTAGTACATTGTAATATTTCTAAGATAAAGTTGACCTCCCAGCATCATTCTCATCCTCCAGCTCTTTGAAAAAAGATCAACATCATTATCAAATTCCTGACATGTACCCTCAAGGGGTGAGTACAGGATATGATAGTACTACATGAAAAATTTAGATCATTAATAACTTCCTATCTACAATTTTCCTCCAAATCAATCTATTACCTGTCAAAACTCCAACTTTACCAGATTGAATATTTCTATCTTCTAACGCACTTTTTACTATATAATCCACCTCTTGGCCTTCCTCTGGGTCTATTTCCTGCTAAACTGGCAGAGAACACTTGTTTTGCTAATCTTTCCTCTCCTATTCTGTTTAAATGACTATATCACCTGAGCTTAGCTCTACTAACACATTCCTGGATGCTAACAATGTCAAGTTCTCTCCTAATATCCTCGTTTTTAATATGATATTGCATTCATGCCATCTGTTTACGCCTCTAATCTTTCTCAGGACTCTCATATTTGGTCTCTAGTCTTTGGTCAAGTGTTTTATTTTTAACCCAGCTCTCAGATCCATAAGTTAAAATTGGTTTGAACACTGTCTTGTACATATAGCTGATTTAGTGTTCTGACTGATTTCTCTCTTATTCCATATAAATTTATTCAGTTGACTTCACACCATACCAGCTTTGTTGATTTAATTTGCCATCTTCACTAAAAATCATGTCTAAGTAGCTGAAAGGTTTTACTTGTCCTGTAGGTTCTTCATTCACAATGCAGTAGATATTTTCAATGCTTCAGCCTATTTTCATCGTCTTTGTCTTGTTATTGCTGACTTTCATGCCAAAACAATTACAACAATTTAATTCGGGAATCTTGCAGACTTCCAGCGGATTTATTTAGAAGTATAACATCATCTGCATAAAGCAAAAAGCTGAGATTAACATCTCCAATTTTGACATCAGGTTTAATACCATTCTCTTTCATAATGTGATCTGTATAAATAATGAATAACAGAAGGGATAATGTACATCATTGTCTAACACCAGATTTAACATACTTAAGCATCTTCCTGTACTTCCTTTAATTCTAGCAGCTGACTTACAACTCAAAGATATCAAATAAAGAAAGCATTATTTGATATAATGCCCCATTGACACCATACAACTGTAGCATTTTGAATAGCTTCTTTCTTGGCACCTTGTCATATGCCTTTTCTAGATCTACAAAACTTAAGTACAGATCTTTGTTATATTCCACGATTTCTCAACTATTTGTCGTAAAATGAAAATTTGATCCTGACAGCCTCTATTTGGCCTGAATCCAGCTTGTTCTTCACCAACTTTTCTTCCACAATTCTTCTGAACCGTTTCTCAAGTATACTTGCATAAAGCTTACCAGGATCGCTCAGTAGGGAAATACCTCTGTAATTCTCACATTCAGTTTTATTTCCCTTTTTATATATGGGTACTATGAGAGCTCTACTCCAATCATCGAGAATTCGTCCCTCTGTCCAGGCCTTCTGAACTATGCAGTGCAGCCACTGTAAGACTTTTATACCTCCATACTTAAGCATTTCTGGTTGAATATCATCTATGCCAGCTGCTTTTCCACATTTCAGGCCTTTGACAGCTTTTTCTACTTCAAGTATGGATATGTATTCTGATTGCATGTATGGTCAGTGTTTTTTACTGCTGTGCTGTCACTGATTGTTTCATTTAGCAATTTTTTGAAGTAATTACTCCATACTTCAAGGATAACTTTTTCTACAGTTTTCATGTCACCTTCATCATCTCTAATTCCTTTTACAGCATTCTTTCTTCCATTTTTGAGCTGCTTCAACAACCTCCAGAATATCTTGCCACCTTCTTAATATTCTATTTTCTTACCAAAGTCTTTCCATGACTTTTGTTTAGCTAATTTTACACAAGCTGACTTATTTGCCAGGAACTTTTGATATGCTTTCTTCTTTTCCTTCATTGCCCTCTTTAACTTTCTGTTTCCACCATAGAGTTCTGATTTATCTACTCTTGTAGACAACATCGCCACATGCCTCTCTGGCTGAATCAATCAATGTTTTTAACCCCCATTTCCTTTAGTGTTACATAGTTTATATCCATATATGAATATTTAACCCCCATTTCCTTTAGTGTTACTAATTTCAGCATTCAGTTTACACAAATTATGGTCTCTACAACCGTGTTATAAATAATTATTTTATTTTAATTTCCCAACGTTTTGATCTTCATATTAAGGTCATCATCTGGAGTATACACACACACACATATATATATATATATACACACATACAGACACAAACTAAATTATTCACACAGTATGCTGAAGAGACAATGATTTGATCAATGGTTATTCTACTGGCCTGACCTCTAGTGAAAATAAATAAATAAATGAAATAAAATAAATTAACTACATCAAAGTGATATTCTATTTAAGACATCAGATAAATCATCAACATCAGATCAACAACAAATTTAATATAACAATTCTCATGTTAAATTAGGACATCAATTTTACTGTAACAAAAACTATCTATATGAAAGAATGTTTCTCTGATGTTGTCTTAAATAGAATATAGCTTTGATGTAATTAATTTATTTTATTTCATTTATTGTAATTTTATTTTCACTAGAGATCAGGCCAATAGAATAACAGTTGATCAAATCATTGTCTTTTCAGCATACTGTATAAAATGTAATTTAGCTTGTCTCTGTGTGTGTGTGTGTGTGTGTGTGTGTGTGTGTGTGTGTGTGTGTGTGTGTGTGTGTGTGTGTGTGTGTGTGTGTGTGTGTGTATTCCAGATGATGACTTAATACGAAGATCGAAACGTCGGGAAATTAAAATAATTATTTATAACACGGCTGTAGAGTCCATAATTTGTGTAAAATGAAAAATCAATCAATGTTTTCTTCAGTGTTTAGCACTGAATCTCCACGGTTTGGTTTCTGTTCTCAAACTCTTTCATTTTTTCTTGAATAATGTTTGTGTATTTTAGTCTACAGGTCACATCTGAGAGCTGCTCAACTTTTAATTTCCTTTAAAACTTTCTTATATGTTCTTCTTTTCAATATGAAATTCAATTTTATCTTGCTGAAAACTAAATGGTAATCACTTCCAATTTCAAATCCTCTCTACACTCTGGTGTCCTGCACATAGTCAATGAGACTTTTCTTATTCTTTACCTCTTCTCTCTCATGTGAATTTGTGCACATTTTTATGTTGGAGCACTGTGTTAGTAATAACCAGTCCATCTCCTGAGCAGAAATCTAACAGATATTTGCCATTATTATTAGCTTTGCTCTTTTCTCCAAATTTTCCCCAAATATTTTGTGTCTGAAAATCAACCAAGAAAAAAAAAAAAAAACAATCAAGGCAAAATCAATTGCAGTTGATGTCTAAGGGAGAATATGAAAATTAATGATGAATCACTTGCTATATATTCAGAGTAAATAATTTACTTAATCTATTTCTTATTTTTTACATTCTTCTGATCATTAATTAGACAATGCTTTGCTTTATATTGCCTTTAACCGAGTACTGCTTAATTCATAAAATTATAAGAGATGCATGGTGATTTGGTTACCAGAATAAATCAGTTACTGAGAGATAAACAGATCTCAATGGCTGCACAGTGGGTTAATGATCTTTAAACTCATATTCCGAGTATTTTCGAAGTATGAAATAATTGCCCTTAAAATTTAAAGAAATTCTGGATCTGTATTATTATTATTATTATCTGAGACCTCCAGGGAGTCAAGAACTCATCAAGGGAGTCTATAAATTATCCAAACCAACTATCATACATTCCCTTAAATTCATTCACGCTAGATGAACTCACTACACCTAAGGGCAATTATTTCATACTTCGAATTTTTCCTCTCTCATCACTAAACTCTCCTTATCAACTCTTTAGCTGTTATTATCTATTGCTATCCGAGAAAATGCTGTGGCATCATATTGAGTGCAATCACATCATGGTTCCTTGTTCTGTGTTTGGCAATATCTATGTCAACATATGCCTTTGTCCAGATAAATATCTTCTAAAACTTCACTGAAATAACATTACTCCACACTTTTCTTCAGTATTTCCTTGCTTCATGCGTCTAAAAATTCTCCATGCACTGAAGAAAATTAAGTTTTAGAATTGCTTTGTTCCAATGTCAACAACAGTAAGCACTAACAGTACATATACACTTATATAATTATTTACATTTTTCATTAATTCTTATCAGAAATATTATTTACAATATTTCATAACACAAATACACATTACAATAAAATCATTTTAAATAATTAATGGAATGTGTATTTTACTTAACTATTCAAGAAATAAATACTACTACCAGGTTGAAAGCTTTTAGGAAAATAGGTTGAACAATCATTCTGATTAGATGAATAATCTTCTGCATTTTCCATGCACACACACAGGATCTGCATTTGCCAGCAATTTTTCT
Source organism: Typopeltis vanoorti (assembly GCF_054136105.1). Taxonomy (NCBI): domain Eukaryota; kingdom Metazoa; phylum Arthropoda; class Arachnida; order Uropygi; family Thelyphonidae; genus Typopeltis; species Typopeltis vanoorti. The sequence continues at coordinate 73,495,936 of NC_143567.1, read as the reverse complement.
TTTACCAGTCATCGTTTTACTTGCAATATAATAGAAATCTGCACTGTCTTTACCTTACAAAGCCAGTTTCTCTTCATACTCACACTTAACTTTCTGTGCAATAGTTGCAACTCTTCTGGCCTGTACCTCATAATTCTCATAACTGATGTCATCCTTATGCATACAGTATATGGCACTTTTTCCACATCATCCTTTTCTTAAAAAGACTGCACATCCATTTCATTCCTATGGAAATAAACGGAAATACTACCTATTCACGCTTCACACTCTAGGGACAAAATCCATTACTGCATCGTTGATATAATTTTTTTTATCAATACTTCTCATGTCCTACTGAGATCCTTCCCATTTAGCAACTGATATCATGGAAGTGACCTCATTCTCCTCAGATGGTCATAATTTCCTACTTTGTTCTTTAGTACATAACCTTTTCTGAACAGAATATTGATAAACTTAGACATTTTCAACATCAGTGACACAATAGTGACATCTTTAACTGAAACGTTTCACAGATACTACTCAATGCAGCACGGATATCTTTTTTACACAACTAAATCACAAAATGCTCAGTTTTGTGACCAAGATGTGTAAATCAAAGCAATTCAACTGCACTGATGCTCGCTAAAGTGAACTAGTAAGGACACTAGAGACAGTCTGTAATAGCGAAAAGTTTGCTCAAGTGATTTTTTTATTTTTGTTAGAATAACTTTTATCTACTATGCTAACATTGGGTTCTTCCAGTAGTTGCTATAGTCAGTGAGTCTGCTATAACTTAGTTGGTTATAATGAGAGTCAAATGTATTTGAAAATAGTCAAATAAATGGAAATACAAACAAAAACATGAAGATGGCATTATTTAATGAATACCTTGCTGTAAGTGTCCAAGACAGTGAATGATACTATATATGTATACTACCTCTTACTTTTCCTTTTTCATTGCGTCAGTTGCTTTCTCTAAAGTAAGAAAAAGGAAAAGTTGGTCCTCGTTGGGGATCTAAATAGCAGAGTAGGAAATGATCGTCAGACATACAAAAATATTTTGGGAAAATTTGGAGAACAGAGCAAAGCTAATAATAATGGCAAATACCTGTTGGATTTCTGCTCAAGACATGGACTGGTTATTACTAACACCATGTTCCAACATAAAAATGTGCACAAATTCACATGGAGAGACGAGGCAAGGAATAAGAGAAGTCTCATTGACTATGTTATTGCTGATAGTGATGTTTTCTCCCTGGTGCAGGACACTCGAGTGCACAGAGGATTTGAAATTGGAAGTGATCACCATTAAGTCTTTAGCAGAATAAAAGTTGAGCAGCTCTCAGATGTGAACTGTAGACTAAAATACACAAACAAAATATTTTCTTCATGATTTGCCACTGAATCTCCAAACCTTGGAGATTCAGTAGCAAATCATGAAGAAAACATTGATTGATTCAGCCAGAGAGGCATGTGGTGAGGTTGTCTGCAAGGATAGAAAAATCAGAACTCCATGGTGGACTCAGGAAGTTAAAGAGGCAGTGAAGGAAAAGAAGAAACTATATCAAAAGTTCCCAGCAAATAAGTCAGCATGTGCTCTTAGAGAATACAGAGACAAATGTAAGAAAGCTAAACAAAAGTCATGGGAAGGCTTTGGTAAGAACATGGAAAATAAATATCAAGAAGGTGGCAAGATATTCTGGAGGTTGTTGAAGCAGCTCAGAAATGGAGGAAAGAATGCTGTAAAAGGAATTAGAGATGATAAAGGTGACATGAAAACTGGAGAAAAATATATCCTTGAAATATGGAGTAATAACTTCGAAAAATTATTCGAAAAATTGCTAAATGAAACAATTAGTGATAGCACAGTGGTAAAAAAACACTCAACAGGGATGCAGTCAGGAATCCATACTAGAAGTAGAAAAATCTGTCAAAGGCCAGAAATGCAGAAAGGCAACTGGAATAGATGATATTCGACAAGAAATGCTGAAGTATGGTATGGCGGTATAAAAGTCTTACAGTGGCTGCACCACATAGTTCAGAAAGCTTGGACAGAGGGACGAATTCCCGATGATTGGAGTAGAGCTCTCATAGTACCCATATATAAAAAGGGAAATAAAACTGAATGTGAAAATTACAGAGGTATTTTTCTACTGAGTATTTCTGGGAAGATTCATGCAAGTATACTTGAGAACTTTTACTTGAGAAGGATTGTTGAAGAGAAGCTTGGTGAAGTAGAAGTTGGATTCAGGCCAAATAGAGGCTAACAGGATCAGATTTTCACTTTACGACAAATAGTTGAGAAATCATGGGAATATAACAAAGATCTGTATTTAAATTTTGTAGATCTGGAAAAGGCAAATGATAAGGTGCCAAGAGAGAAGCTATTCAAAACTCTACAGTTATATGGGGTCAATGGGGCATTATATCAAGCAATGCTATGCTTAGTCTTTATTTGAGTTGTAAGTCAGCAGTTAGAATTGAAGTACAGGAAGATCGTTTAATGTTAAATCTGGTGTGAGACAAGGATGTACATTATCCCCTCTGTTATTCATTATCTATATGGATCACATTATGAAAGAGAGTGGTATTAAACCTGATATCAAAATTGGAGATGTTAATCTCAGCTCTTTGCTTTATGCAGATGATGTTATACTTCTAAATAAATCTGCTAGAAGTCTGCAAGATTGCCTGACAAAATTGAATAACTGTTGTAATAGATATGGCGTGAAGGTCAGCAATAACAAAACAAAGACAATGAAAATAGGCAGAAAATATCAACTGCACTGTGAATGGAGAATACATTTCAGCTACTTAGGCACAATTTTTAGTGAACATGGTAAATTAAATATCGAAATAGACAACAGAATCAATAAAGCTGGTATGGTTAGAAGTTAACTGAATAAATTCGTATGGAATAAAAGAGATATTAGTCAGAACACTAAATCAGCTGTATACAAGAAAGTGTTCAAACTAATTTTAACTTATGGCTCTGAGAGCTGGGTCAGAAGTAAAACACTTGACCAAAGACTAGAGACCACAGATGAGAGTCCTGAGAAAGATTAGAGGCTTGAACATATGGGATCAATGGCAGTATCATATTAAAAATGATGATATTAGGAAAGAACTTTACATTGTCAGCATCCAGGAATGTGTTAGCAGAGCTAATCTCAGATGGTATGGTCACTTAAAAGAATGGGAAAGAAAGATTAGCAAAACAAGTTTTCTCTGCAGATTGGCAGGAAAAGACATAGGTGGATTGATGTGGTAGAAGGTGCCTTAGAAGATAGAAATATAAGATCTGATAATGTTGGAGTCTTGACAGGTAACAGACTGATTTGGAGGAAGGTTGTAGGTAAGAAGTTAGTAACGATGCAAATTTTTCATATCATATATCATATCCTGTACATGGCAGGAATTTGATAATGATACTACCTCTTACAAGAGTTGTAGGAGCTACAAGTTTTGAGCATATTCAAATAGTCAATCGCTAACTCTGAAAAATATTTCAAGCTTGCAGAGAATATAAACCTTTGCAAGAACAAAGGATATGGCATGACATACTTTTTGAGATAAAAGAATTAAGAACATTGATATTATTATTATCATCATCTGTTACTATTTGGAATGCAATAGATTTTCTTGGGGTGTCTGTTAGCTGCCATGTGCATCTTCAGGAGGTAGGGAAAGAAAATCCTGACCCATTCATTGGATATCACGGCAGATCTCAATGTAACAAACAAACAGCCATGGACTAGTGGTTTTAGGACTGGATCTCCCATTTGAAAATTACCTTTCACCAATCTGCAGTGGACTAGTATTTGCATCATGGTCCAAACTTCCAAGGTGAATCAGACAGGAATAAAATAGTTTCACTCCCCAATGGCCAGATTATTACATTCAGCAGCAGGCAGCTAAATATGAAGGCAGAGGGCTATGAATCACTGGGTAGAGCTCTTGGCACTGAAGCACCCCAACTAACAGAAGAGTTAAAGCAACTAAAATGGGACATTCTAGTTGTGTGAAGTTAGACATAATAGTAAGAAATTTTTGAATTAAAAAACAAAGATATACTGTACTATAGAATTTGACAATATATATGATCACATAGCAGATATTATTGTCCAGATATCAAAAAGATACACTTGCTAGGTCATCCAAGTTACAGCCCAACAATGTCATGCTGATTAAAAAAATTGAGGACTTCTACACAAATTTACAACAAAAGGTAACAATCTGAATTTCTGAATGGGAAATTTTGGATATGATGCTAAAGATAACAGTGGAACAATATTAATTGAATTCACAGAAAAAAAACTTCTACATAATGAATTCTTTTTTCAATAAAAAATCCACATCCAAGTCCAAATACATTATATGGACAAGTCCAAGTGGAAGGATTAGTGAAACTGACTTTATTTTCAGTAGCAGAAAAAATATATTTCAGGAATGTTCTATTATCAAAACCTTCAATATTGGAAGTGATCTCCATATGGTACATAGTTCGATTCAAATAAACTGTCAAATGTTTATTTGACAGTTTACTTGACCCCCCCCCCAAATGGGGGGGGGGGGGTTCCAAGGATCAAAATAAAACAAATGTAAACAAAATCAATAATAAAAAAAGAAATATTTAGACATGAATTAAACAAAGATTTATAAACCTTAATATAGATAACGATACTGATCTATCAGACAATAATGACATTACCCAAACCTCTTACAATGCTCATGTGAAATAGCTAGTACCAGAAAACAAAAACAAGACAAAATTTCTGAAGAAATGCGACAACTTATGAAGAAACGAACAAACCAGAAGCCTAATAAATAACATTGAATATGTACCAAGGAAGAAAAAAGAAATTCAATTTTTAACTCATACAACAAATGACCAGAGATAACTGCAGCCTCAAAAAAGCCAAACAACTGATAAATATTAACAAACAAATGGCTGGGGTCAAATTACAAGATGGGAGTATAATTAGATAGATATGCTATAGCAAAAAAATTGAAGAATGTTATTCAATATTATGCCAGGATGACAAAACAAATGAAACAGACAACTATGATATAAATGAAGTGCCACAAATTCTACCCGAAGTTATGTGGACCATCCAATGCATGAAAAATTAAAACGTTGCAGAAGAGGATGGAGTCACTGAACTTCTAAAAGCAAGTGAGGATAACTTGCTTTTAGCAAAAGTTATCCTCAACACTGTTGTGGAGTCCATAATTTGTGTAAAAAGAATAATGGTAGTCTTTTTTTCATGCTCTCAGTACATCATTTTTCTTTAGACATAAGGTAAAAAGACTGCCTGAAGAAAAATGATGTACTGAGAGCATGAAAAAAAGGCTACCATTATTCTTTTTACACAAAATTATGGGCTCCACAACCGTGTTATAAATAATTATTTTAATTTCCCGATGTTTTGACCTTCATATCAAGGTCATTATCTGGAGTATACACATATATATATATATACAGAGACAAGCTAAATTACATTTCACACAGTATGCTGAAGAGACAATGAATTGATCAATGGTTATTTTACTGGCCTGATCTCTGGTGAAAATAAAATAAAATTTTTACTGTATTTATTTACGTTTTTACTATAACAAAACTATCTATATGAAAGAAAGATTTTCTAATATTGTCTTATATAGAAAATAGCTTTGATGTAGTTATTTTATTTCATTTATTTATTATAATTTGATTTTATTTTCACTAGAGGTCAGGTCAGGCCAGTAAAATAACCATTGATCAATTCATTGCCTTTTCAGCATACTGTGAATGTCATTTAGCTTGTCTCTATATATATGTGTGTATACTCCAGATGATGACCTTAATCTGAAGGTTGAAATGTCGGGAAATTAAAATAATTATTTATAACGTGGTTGTAGAGTCCATAATTTGTGTAAAATGAATGCTGATCACCGTTATGCTTTCCTTTAGTGTA